>NC_141998.1:10808451-11108451 GCF_049901715.1 Pseudonaja textilis | reverse complement strand
GTTTCCTAGTATCTAGACTGGTTCCTTCAGCATTAGACTAAACTGGCTCTCTTCCCAGGGATATAACTGAGGTGTGGGAAATCAAAGAGTCTGTAGACCTCTGGAAAACTCTTTGTGTAGTAAAAGACAGAACATTTACATCAACTCTTCAGATACCTTGTAACTTTAAGGAGAGCAAGAATAGCACAGGGCAACTATATGAATTCCACTGTAATTCTTATTCTTTGGGAGAGAAAAATCAAAAGCTTTCAGGAAATTGAATTTGTAGAAAGCAAAACTGGAAGGAGAAATGGTATGTGTGCCTCTCAAACATTATGGTATACACAATGCATGTTCCAAAATAAAAGTACTCACCTGGAGGTAGGAATGGATTAATTGTATCCATTTCAGCCTCTTTTGCTTTCCCTACTTTTATATTCATTTCATTTCTGCATCAGTGTGAAATTGCTTTTACAAAAAAAATTGCATGCAAATTATACTAATAGAGTTTGTAATAGGGAACTCCTTGTTCTTGGTCTTTCTGTCATTATTCCAAATAACAGTTAAAATCCATTGTCCTGACATTTTTATACAGACAGCCTGCATCTCAAGATAAAATTAGTATCATGAAAATCTAAGTACCATATACCAGTCTGAAAATTAATTACAGTATTTTGTACCAAGTGGAGCCTCAGGATAATTTTCAAGGATATTCTCACGTAGAGATATTTGCATATATTTTTTCCTGGAATTCCCTCCATCCCCTCCTATTCCTGTTCATGGTTTGTTCATAATAATATATTGTCTCACTTGTATTGTGTTTTCGGTTTGTTACATCAAACTGATTGTATGTTGCACAAAAGACTCAGATAACAGGTAAGGAATAAAGGAAAACAATCAGTTTAAAACTAATCCAAAACACATTTTGAACCTTAAATTAACAAACTATGAGTAGTCCCAACTTGTTTGGTATGTTGCTGAGAATGATGGCATGGATACAAAGCAGGAAAAATTGTACTGATAAAGCTGTAGTTGATTTCCATCTGTGGTCAAAGCTAACCGAGTGTTGGACTTCCCACAAATCTCTAAATAAAAATGATCCTTGGCTCCATTTGTTGAGAAAGGTATAGTTTATTAGAGGTCAAGTGTATTGCAGTAGTGCAAATCCAGAACTGAAAATCGTGTGCCAAAATCTCTAGGATGTACTTTTCTCTCCCTTAACTATCTCTCATTATTTCCCCAGTGTAACCATCCTGATTCAAGCAAGATATTTTCCTAATACACAGTCCAAGCATAGTTTGGTATGTGGCCCTCTCCTTCTTCCAACAGGGTAACCTTGAGGCAGTGCCTCGAGGAGATACAGCATTGACTTTAGTTTCCTGAAACATTCCCCTTTCATTCCTCCTCCCTTCAGTTCATGGCAGTCTGTCACTGCATGGTAGTGAAGTACAAGCAAGCCTAAGGTAGCAGCTGACACCCAGGTAAAAGGGAATCCTGCTCTGTAGCTGTATGCTAGAATTGATCTATTTAAGGATCAGTGTAAGTCATAAAAGAGCTGTTATATCCAAAATTATACTAATCTAAATTTCACAGGAAAATTTCCTTTTTACCATATAACCCATCCAATGACTGACAATGCTTTGTTGGAGAGCGGACTACTATATTTTTGGAAATCTGTTTAAAATATTGTCCACAAATGCCATCTTTCACAAAGCTTGTTATTTAATAGGCCTTCACTCATTTCCCCTCTCTCTTGCATGTAAAGAGTAATTTATGTTATGCCAAATGCTATTATCATGTCATTATGATAACATGTGAATGATCGTGCTAAAAAAAACCCTCAAGCCATATACATTGAAGCACTGTGTAAAAAATTACCGTATTTCCCCATGTATAAGCACCCCCTTTGTATAAGCCACCCCCCCCAATTTTTGGACTGTGAAGTTTTGAAAAAAATATTTTATTAGAGAAACAAGTTATGAAGAAAGAAAATTTACAAAGAAACAAAATTCGACGTCTAGATCTACAACTTCGGTCATGACGCCGAAAGCGGTGCGGGCGACGCTAGCAATCACGATCGGAACGAGGTAGGAACGAAGCATTCAGGCCGATGCCTAGCGTATGCATTTCTATCGCGTACTCGCACTCGTAATCGTATCATCACGTACAATTTTTACAAAAAAGTATAGCATACTGCTGGAAAACCAGTTTATTCCTACTTTATTATTTTATGCATTTTTCACGTATAAAAAGTGTACCTGCTTTGTATATGCCACCCCCCTACTTTTTGGACTTGAAAATTTTGGAAAAAAGGGGTGGCTTATACATGGGGAAATACGGTAGAGGTTATAGTCCCACCATCCCAATGTACACACCAGCTTCCCATTTGATGCACAGAATCATGCACAGCTTGGCCATGTCCTATGCTCATGTTATAGGCTAAGGATGCCCTGAAAGTCCTGTTTTTCTCAACTCTCAATGAAAGAGAAAGGGGATGATGATGATGATGATGATGATGATGATGATGATGATGATGATGATATCAAGATCCACCCTACTCCCTTCAAAGTGTAATGATTACAGACCATAACCCACAATGGCCTATTGCTTAAGAGATCATGTTCTCAGGAACAGAATTTCCAGGTGGGATTTAGGAATTGTAATTGTTACTAATATTGCTTTCCTATTTCCTGACTATTTCTTTTCCTTTACAAAAAAAGAGTTTTTATATTGCCCTCTCCCTCTTTTCTTTCCTTGTATCTTTTCCATGTTTTTCACAATGTGTGTGATATTTCAAGCATGCTTCATGATTATAAGATGATAGAAAGTGTAACTTTTGTTTTTGTTTTATGCTTTTCTGCCCATGCTCTCAGATCTGAAAGAAGTACCCTCCTTGATGGCGTACCTTGAGAAGCCAGGATGCCATGGAGACTGCAGTTGGTTGGAGAACTTGTAGAAATAATACTTTTCCCCTATTCTCCCCAGTACTCTTGTAATCAAAGAAAGTATAAGAACCCTTAATTTTCTTCTCCATGGGAAAAAAAATCAGAAATAATTTCTGTTCTATCAACTTGAATGATAACGGTTGGAAAAAATCCACAGCTTCTAAAATAGTACTAGTCTAACACATTGGAGGTCTCCATATTTTATTTATTTATTTATTTATTTTTATTTGTCAATTGCTTACAAGATAATAGGTATAAGTAAAAACATAGTTATGAATACATGGATACATATAAGAAAAATAAAAAATATATAAAAGAAACAATAAGACAGGGACAGTAGGCACGTTGGTGCACTTATGCACGCCCCCTACAGACCTCTTAGGAAAGGGGTGAGGTCAATAGTAGACAGTCTAAGGTTAAAGTTTTTGGGGTTTGGGGAAGAAAACACAGAGTCAGGTAGAGTATTCCAGACATTGACCACTCTGTTGCTGAAGTCATATTTCCTGCAATCAATTTTGGTGTGATTAACCTTGAGTTTGTATCTACTGTTTGCTCTTGTGTTGTTATGGTTGAAGCTGAAGTATTCATTGACACGTAGGACATTGCAATGTATGATGTTATATACTATATTTAGATCAGACCGAAGGCAGCGTAGTTCTAGCTTTTCTAGGTCTAGAATTTCAAGTCTGGTGGCATAAGGTATTCTACAAAGAGTAGAGGAGAGGAGAACTCTTGTAAAATATTTCTGGACTTTCTCAACTGTGTTAATATCAGATACATAATGTGAGTTCCAGACTGATGAGCTGTATTCGAGTATTGGTCTAGCAAATGTTTTGTATGCTCTAGTTATTAGTGTAATATTACCAGAGAAAAAGCTACGTAAGATTAGGTTAACAACTCTTAACACCTTTTTAGCTATGTAGTTACGGTGGGTGCTAGCACTTAGGTCATTAGAGATGAGTACTCCAAGATCCTTTACAGAGCTTGGATCATCAACAAGGTCTTGACTATTCAGCTTGTATTTTATTTTCTGATTTATTTATTTTTTTGCCAATATATAAGACAGAGCATTTATTTGTTGAGATTTGAAGTTGCCATTTGTTTGACCATTCTAATACATAGTCAAAATCTTTTTGAAGAGTAGCAGTATTGTCTGTGGTGTCAAATAGCTTTACATCATCAGCGAAGAGAACGCAGTTGCTCTTGATATGATCACAGAGGTCATTTATGTAGAGTATGAAAAGAGTTGGTCCTAGAACACTGCCTTGGGGGACACCACTGTTGACAGGTACAGAATTTGATAGGACGCTCCCAATTTTGACCATTTGTTGTCTGTTTGACAGGAATGCTTCTATCCAGTTATGCAGGTGTCCAGAGATACCATAAGATTTTAGTTTTAGGAGTAGTTTGTGGTGAACCACTGAATCAAAGGCTTTACAGAAGTTATGTAGATTGCGTCTATTGCTTTGCCCTGATTGAGTTGTGTAGTCCATATGTTTTTGCAGTGTAAGAGTTGCAGATTACATGATAGTTTTTTCCTAAAACCAAATTGTTTATTAGAGAGTAGGTTATTTGTCTCTAAGTGGAGGATGATGGATTGGTTAATAATTAATTCCATGACTTTACAGGTGACGCAGCATAAGGAGATTGGTCTGTAATTTTCAACTAGTCTGGAGTCTCCCTTTTTGAAGATGGGGATGACCATGGCTTGTGACCATAGTTTTGGCATGGACCTGCTCCTGAAAGATTTTTCAAAAATTAGGCTGAGAGGTTCAGCTATGGCAGTGGATAGCTTTTTTAAGAAGTAGGCACATATTCCATCTGGTCCAATAGATAGGGATGGTTTTAGGTTGCGTAATGCTTTTCCAACATTGTCTTCTGTAAAATCGATATGTATTAGATCATTGTAGTTGTCTGTGGTTTGACTAGGAAATACTGGGCATGATCCATTGCTGTTTACAAATACTGAGCCAAAGAATGTGTTAAAGAGGTTGGCTTTAATAGGGTCATCATTTGCGGTCTTTACCATTAGGTCCTTTCAGGGGTGGGATGGACCTTGAGTCTTTTAGTTATTGTTTATAAAATTGTAGAAAGCATGGGTGGAATTGGTGCGTAGAAGGTTTTCTTCTTGTTTAATGTGATAATTGATGCATTCAGTTTTTATCTGGTGGCATAATTTTTTGTATTGGCTTTTGAAGTTGGCAACGTGACCAGATTTGTTTTTCCGCCAAAGTGATTTCTTTTTGGATTGAAGCTTCCTTATTGTTTTGGGTCATTTGTTTTTCTGGTTTGGGGAGTTGTTAATGGTACATATAGTTTGATGACTCTTTTGACTTCAAGTAAAAATATGTTGTAATGGTCTTCTACAGTATTGCATCCAGAGAATAGAAGTTGCCAATCAAGAGATGAGAGATGGTTGTCTTATCACGGTTGCCTTTTTTGAAGTTATAATTGGGGATTCCGTCATTGTGATGATTTTTGTGTGGATGTATGTTGAGACAAAAGTCAATCATGTTGTGGTCACTGTTGGAAAAGGGTTCTTTAATTTGTATTCTGTAAATTGAATTCAAACTATTGTAGAAGATGAGATTGAGGCAGTTGTTAAGTTTAGCGTTGTTGGTTACTAGTTGTTCTAGTCCCAGATTTGTTACTGCATTGTAGAATTACTGTGTGGGTTCAGTTGTACATTCGTTAAGGGTCCAGTTAATATGAGGTAGATTGAAGTCACCAAGAAGGATAAAAGCGTGTGGGCAGGATGCTGCCCATGTTAGTAGTGTATTTAGCTTGTTTGCATGTTCGATGTCATAATCAGGGGCTCTGTAACATAGTAAGAACCGAAATGTGATATTTAAGGACAGTTCACAGACGATGGTCTCAGGAATAGCAAGCTCCTGGGTAACTTGGATGTTTTTTAGATGTAGGGACTTTTTATAGAAGATAGCAACACCACCTCCTCTATGGATTTCATGATCTGATCGGTAAACATGATAGTCTCTTACTGTGGTAATGGAGTCAGGGAGAGATGCACTGAGCCATGTTTCACAGACAAATATAATGTTGAATTTAGTTGTATTTAGTAAGAGGAAAAATTCAGATATTTTATACTTCTTTCATTGAGTAGCTTGCATTTAAGGCCAGTTGTGGTTGGAATAGAGGTAGTTAGGGGCATGCATGCCTAGTTTTGAGTGATGTTGGATTGGATGGGGTGGGGTTGGATGCGGAGTTGTGGGTTGTGTGACTAAGCCTATTGCTATTGGAGATAGCAATAGCATTTATGCACCCCTCCCTAGTGCTTTTCAGTACTCTCTGGGTGGTTTACAGAGTCAGCATATTACTCCCAACAATCTAGGTCCTCATTTTACTGACCTCAGAAGGATGGAAGGCTGAGTCAACCTTGAACCAGTCAGGATTGAACTCCTGGCAGTGGACAGTCAATCTACAATACTGCATTCTAACCACTGTGCCACAACGGCTCATTCAGATACCTGACAGAAGATAATTTATTTATTCCTAATCAGACTTGTTCAAGGAGGTTGAAACTGGATCTTCTTTATCCAGTTTTATAAGTTCATACCTTATCTGAACTTAGTAGAGGCTGTATAATGCAGGATAGTTCTTAATCAGTGGTACAAAGAGACAGTTGGGCAGATTGATCTGAAATCTAAGGAATGAAAAAATAATTTATCTTATAAATTAAAGGAGTTAACACAGCAAATTAGCTAGCAGATTTAATAAACATGATCAAATCTCAGATAATTACTAGTTTTGTTGCAAAATGCCTGGTAACTTTTTACTGTACTCAAGCCCTACACAATATTTTCAGTAATAATCGCATTTGAATTTTAAATAGTAAAAAGAGCTATAAAGCATCCACCACTCCTTACAATTATTTTTGCCATTGTTCTGCCATTTTTTTGTTTTTCCATTTTAACACCATTCAGGAACTAGCAAAATTTTGCAAGTGATTTCCCCTAATATTAAGCATGCATTTATAGGTATTTTATTGGAGATGTCAATTTAAAATTTCAGAGAAGTGCAAATTTTGAAAGATAACCAGGTTTCAATTGGCCTATTGTTTTGGAAGCATATCCAAACATTAAACTACAAATCATATAAGTATCTCCCCTTCCTCTGAATAGTTGAACATGCATACTTTTGAATATACAGATGCCCATGAAATTAATGCATTATGTACCATATATGACCAAACCTTAGCTATCTAGGCTAAATGGGGAAATCAAACCAAGACAGGGAAGACAAAAGGTTTAGCTGTCTTGATGTACATCTTTGTGACTCTGAAGGAAACAGGATTTGGAGTCATTTCCTGCCAGATGCTGAACTGCTCCAGCTTGATGAAAGTTTGCCTGTTGAATATCAAAGGATTTCCATGCACAAATGTATTTCCTGCCATTTTGCATTTTAGCTAATATGTCAGTCAGTGAGCTATGAAACTTAAAAGCTAGGGAGAATATAAGCAATGTATAAATGTGTACAAAAATTTTGTGAAACTGGAAGGGGAAGGGAGGGGAGGGGAGAGGTGGAGAGGAGAGGAGAGAATTCTAATCATATTCATCCAGCTAATTTGCAGCCTTTGCAAACTTTCATAAACCATTTCAACAATCTCTTTTTTTCTGTAGGAGGAAGGGAACTCAAAGGTCACATGCTTCCCAGTTGGTTGCCCAGGAATCTGTGAAATGTTACCCTTCTTTCTGCTTTTTAGGAAGCACCGCCTGCGCATCTGTAAAATGCAGTCATGCATATTAGTTCTGACAGCTTGAATTAATATGTCAGATTCTATGATCCATATTGGTGACAGGCCTTCTGACCCTATCAACACATGGCTTCCTTGGCTGAGAACTAGGAGGCTTTGGATTGACTGGACGTTTTTCAAGACCTCATCAAGATGGAGGCAGAGAAGGATACTGTTTCTGGCGTGCGGGGAGAGAGAGTTTGAGTATGTACATTTACTAATGAGTAATAGGATTATGATTTAACAAGATGTAAAAAAAATGAAATTACAAAATATGTACAAATCCTAAAATCACAGTTGCTATGTTTTTGGATCACACTATCTCCAAGCAAATAAACCACAATATAATTTAACATGTTAACAGCACATCTCAGCTCCCTAACTGTTTTTAAGCTCTATATCCTTATAACGTTGGCTTTGCCTTATTCCCAGTCTGGTAAAGAGAGAGGCACCAGGATCGTGCATTCTTTTTAATTAGGGATGATGCATTTAATTGGGGAGTGTTCTGTCACTGTATATCAGAAGTAGACAACCATTGGAACATCTTCCACATATTTTAGACTCTATCCCTAAATGTCTAAGGAGATTCTCAGTCATCAAGGTCAGGTTTCTCAAAGGTGCTTTTTCAAAATTTCAGAACTGAAGAAGCTTCTTGGATGAGAAGCAAAATGTCTTCAAATAAAAACAAAGGAAGTGCAGTTGCCTTTTGAAAAAGCACATTTGGGATTCTATCCCTAACCATTTTGCCTTGGCCATGCCTTGGTCCTATCCAAAAATCCAGAGGCATGCCAATATTCTTTACTTCTTCCAAAAATTTGCACAATTTTTAGAGTTTTCCTCACAAAATAGACCTGTTCATATATTATTTGCTTTAATATACAGCGTTTTGTAAATTATATCTGAAGAGAACACAATATATGAATACACTAACATACCTTTTGAGACAAAGTTAAATATTTGCAAACATTGTAGAAGGCCAAAAATCAAATGATAACTACAGCCAATAATGATGAAGATATTCAGTTTGCTTTGCAAATGGAACCAAATCAAATCCTAGTTTATTCCTCTCCAAGCTGGCTTTCTAACATTCTCCCTAAAGGTGTTGTTGCTGCTGCTGTTCCTTTTAGTGACATTTTAATTTAATGTGTAGATCAGAAGCAGGTGGTCATTTATATGCCCATGAGCATACATTTTGATTTTATTTTCCAGCCTCCAAAACCTTCAGGGAATGTGTAGTAATGTAATAACTTCATCAAAGGAGAAGAAATCATTTGGCTCTTTTAAGCGAATCAGGAATCAAGACTGATTAAACAAAATAGGAGTGTTAAATCTCTAGAAGTTTTAGTACATCTGTTTTATCATTTATTCTTCAAAAGCATAGGAAAAAAATCCTCGATAGAATGTTGGCAACTGAAACCAACATTTGGCAGTACGAAGCTCAGTCGGAAGGAGGGTCTAGTGCAGGAGTATCAAACTGGCAGTCCAAAGGCCGGATGCGTCACCTGCAGGCCATGCCCACCCTAGTTCTGGAAAGGGGAAGAATATCACGAAATGTCACGAAACATCACCTGACAGCAACATGATGCAGCGAGTTTGACACCTATGATTAGGGCAATGAATGCTCTCTTAAACTTGGAAACTTTAAGACTTGTGGATTTCAACTCTCAGAGGAATTCTGGGAGCTGAAGTCCATAAATATTAAAGTTGATCCCTGGTCTAGGAAACAAAAAGCTGGGGTTCAGGGCTGCTTGCAGCAACAAGTTCCACAGTAGCCCCGGAACATGATGACATCATCACCTAAATGCAGCCATTGCAGATCTGCACCCTGATGTTTAATTGGAGGGTGTAAATTGCAACATTTGCATGATGATGTCATTGATTGCCTCCCATCTCTCCCTTGCCCCTCTCTTCCCATGAGCACCTTTGGCTTGTAGTCTTTAGGCACAAATTGCCTATCTCATTATTAACAGAATAACAGAATGGGAAGAGACCTTGGAGGTCTTCTAGTCCAACCCCCTGCTTAAGCAGGAAACTATACCATTTCAGACAAATGGCTGTCCAATCTTTTCTTAAAATCTTCCAGTGTTGAAGCACCCACAACTTTTGGAGGCAAGTTGTTGCACTGATTAATTATTTTAACTATCAGAAAATTTCTCCTTAGTTCTAGTTGGTTCTTTCCTTGATTTGTTTCCATCCATTGTTTCTTGTCTTGCCTTTTGATACTTTAGAGAATAGGTTGACTCCCTCTTCTTTGTGGCAACCCCTGAGATATTGTCATGTTATGTCTCCTCTTGGACATTCAAACGAACAAACACAAAGCAGCCGTTTCACAATCAAATCAAACTGAAGGAAAATAACAAGATAACGACTGGCAGAAACGGTTAGAATTCCCCTTCAAAATTCAAACAAACAGAGATCTCTTTGCAGTAATGTCCTCACTCAAATAGACATTTTGTTCCTGGCGAAAATGCACCAGCCCAGCTGTGTCCTTTTATACCCATTAAGGCAACGTGCTAATTTACTGACTTGCTCTTCTCATTTGCTTCAGCTGATTTTGCCTTTTCAACCATCTTCTATTTTTTACATTTAACCACAAATTTTCCAAGTTCTCATCTCCACTAGAAGACTCTCTCAAAACTTCCCTGTCAGCCATTCCCGGCTGTTGATCAGATAAAGAACCAGAGGAGATCAAAGGTCCTGACAATTCTAATACATCAGGTCTGTCGTCCTTTGTCACGTCCACCTCCTCATCCTGGTTATCAGTCCAATCAGAAAGCCAGGCTGGTTCAAATTGTTCTGACATAACCTCTTCACTTGAACTCATATCAATCACAGGAGCTGAATCCAAGCTCGGAGCCACAACATTGTCACCCCTAGTTCTTTTCATTAAGCTAGCCATACCTGATTCCTTCAATTATTCTTCATGTTTTAAGCCTCCAGTCCCCTAATTATCTTTATTGCTCTTCTTTATGCTCTTTCTAGACTCTCAACTTTTTTTTTACATTGTGGAGACCAAAACTGGATGCAATGTTAAAATTTTGCAATATTTATAATATAAGCTGTCATGTTCCAAGCTTCCAGCACCCAAAAACAGAAGCAATCCAGTATGTGATGTGATAGTACATTTAATGCAGGGCTTGAAAACTCGGCATGAAGTGAAACTCAGCTTAAGTCAGCACTACTCACTGCTGCTATACACCTGATTTTAAACATCCCATTGGTCCCACCCCTCCTTAGCTGCTTCCAGATGCAGCCATGGCTTCTCAGCCTCCTCACCATCATGCTTACTTTTGGTGCAGCATCTTCAGCTGACAGTCACCTCAGCAGATTTCTGTGTTCCACACCCTCCCATGGGTCCCAAGTCCATGCATGCAAGTCCAGTTCTTACCCTGCCTTCCCCCCCACCCCTCACCATATGTATGGCAACCTGAGATGGCCTGCCAGATGCTCAGGGGATTGACAGGTGGCTCCTCTATACAATGGGGATTGTATGTGGAAAGCAAATAAAGACAACAATTAGTTGGCATCTGGTCAGGATCCCATGCTTGAATCCCTGCCTGGTTTTTGAGGATGCTTTTGGCGCAACTGTGCAGCTCATACATCCTGACTCTGTACCCAGGACACCTCCCTTCCATTGCAACAAATATTGCATGAATCCAAAATTTGATTGACCTCATAATGGACCTCCCCCTTCATATCAATGGGACCAGGTTTAGGCTGTGGTGGACCCCGTATGTCTGAGGTCCCCACAGACCTTAGGAGGCTACTGTGGAAGATCAGATAGATTCTCCCAATAGACATGGGAACTTCAGCTCCACCATGACTGGGTTGATAACTTGTATTATGAGGAAGGGACCCAGAAATTTTGGGGCCAGTTTCTAGCAAGGCACTTTCAGCCATAAGTATTTGGTGGAGAGGTACACCTTCTCTCCAACCTGGAAGAGTTTTTGGGGAACCACTTTTTGTTGGCTTGGGCCTTCTGGATTTTCTCTGTCTTTCTCAAAGCTACTTTCACTCCCACCCACACCCTTTGCATATTGTCCATCACTCAGCCAGGCTAACTGATGAGGGGGCTTCCCAAGGATAGTAAGGGATGGGGACAAATTCCACCCATTTGCCACTTTGAAGGGGGTAAGTCCCATGCTGTTCTGTAGGCTGTGTTGTAGGCTACTTCTGCAAAAGGTAGGAGTTCAGCCCAGTCAGTTTGTTGGTAGCTCACATAGCACCTGATGTATTGCTCAACCATGGCATTAGGTATCTCCACTGCTCCATTAGTAACCAGATGGAAAGCCAAGCTCAAACCTTGGGAAGACCCAATTATCCTAAGGAAGTCTCTCCAGATTTTGGCTGTAAACTGCATTCCCCAGTCTGAGATGATCCTCCGCAGGATTCCACAGAGGCAGTAGATGTGATAGAGGAACATCTTCACAAGTTACATGCCAAAGTAGACTCAGACAGGCCACAAAGTGGACTTGTTTTGAGAACAGGTCAATAACTGTCCATATGATGGTATTCCCATTGGTTTCTGGGAGCTCTACAATGAAATCCATGGCTATTTACTCCCACGGTTGGATGAGTCTAGTTATAGGAAGCCTTGGGGTTTCCCCGGTTGCTTCTTCATCATTGCTCAGACCATGCAGCTCTGGGCATAGTCCTCTATATCTTTTTTCATTTTTGGCCACCAGAAATGTTGGTTGGCCAGATGTAAGTTTTTCAAGAATCTGAAGTGGCCAGCTGGTCTGGCATCATGGCATCACTACAGCACAGTTGTCCATTGGTTGTGAGGAACATATAATTTGGCATTTCATGCCAGGCCATCTCTCCAGGTCAGCAACTGTTGATTTGTCTGAAACCAAGGGTCAGCAAATAGGGCTGCCTGCAAGAAGCAGGTCAGCTCATCCATTACCACTTTTGGTGGTTGTGCTGCTTGCCATTGGGTTGTGGCCTAAGCCGCTGACTGAGGAGGAGGTATAATGGTATACATCACTTCCTCCCAGCTGTTGTTGTACTGCAGCATTCTCAACAGGGAATCTGCCAGGAAATTCCTCCCCCCAGGAATATACTTCAAAGTGAAGTGGAAATGCTTAAAATATTGGACCCACCTGACTTGTTTAGGAGACAGTTTGTGTGGGGTCTGGATGGCCTCAAGGTTCTTGTGATCTGTCCACACCTCAAAGGGTATTCGGCTCCCCTCCAGCATATGCCGCCAAGTCATTAATGTCCATCAAACCATGAAGGCTTCCTTCTCCCAAATCGCCTACCATTTTTTGGTGTCAGTGAGCTTTTGTGAGGTGTAGACACACAGTTGCAACTCACCCTGCTCATTGGCTTGGAGAAGGACAAACCCCATGGCCATGTCACTGGCATCAGCTTGGACCATAAAGGATCTGGATGCTTCAGGATGGGCTCCTTAGCAAAGAAGGCCTTTAATCTTTCAAAGGCCCACTGGCATTCCATTGTTTAGGGTTCATTCACCATGTGTTTGTTCTTAAGAAGGTCAGTCAGTGGCAGGGCCACCCTGGCAAATGAGGGATGAACTGTAGGTAAAAGTTCACAGCCCACACATTTGTCAGATCCATCTCCACTCTAGTGCTGGACACGTAATATCCCAGGTAATCCAAATGGGTCTTGTGGAACTCGTATTTGGACAATTTCACATACAAGTTTGTCACCAACCATTTTTCCAGGACCTCCCACACTAACTGGATGCGCTCATCCATGGTTTTGGTGTAAACCAGGATGTCATCTAAATAGATGAGCACCCCTTTATATAAATGCTCATGCAAGACCTCATCAATCAATTGCCTAAATACCACCGGATCCCTTTGCAGGCCAAATTCGAAACTGATAACTCCTTAGGGGACCGTTTAAAGTGGTCTTCCACTCATCTCCCTCCTTAAAGGGCCTCCCACAAGTCAAGTTTAGTGAATACTCGTCCTTTGGCCAGATGGGCCAACATGTCCTTCATGAGGTGGAGGAGGTACATATGCTTTATGCACATCCCATTGATCCTCCTAAAGTCCACATACAGATGCAATGTACTTTAGATACAGATTAGATACAGATTAACAGAGTTGGAGGGGACCTTGTTGGTAATCTAGTCCAACCCCCTGCCCAAACAGACCCTTCATCATTTTGACAGATGGGAGTCCAGTCTCTTCTTGAAAGCTTCCAGTGATGAAGCCCCCACAACTTCTGAAGGCAAGCAGTTCCATTGATTGATTGTTCTCACTTCCATATCCTCCCATGTGTCCTGAGTCCACGCATGCAAGTCCAGTTCATACCCTGCCTTTCTCCCCCAGGGGTCCTGCCCCCATGTATGGCAATCTTGAGATAGCCCACTGGATGCTTGCTATTTCAGGGGTTGACATCTTCAATATTTGTGCAAAGGACATATTCAACCATAGAACTCCAATTTATGTGAAGTCATTACAGGGCCAATAAATACTGCCTTATAAACCTTTGCTCACTTTTCCATAACAATTTCTGTAATTGAAATACTGGATTGTATTTTTAATCTTGGAACACAACTATTTTCCTTTTTGCTTCACCTCTTGGCAGTAAGGAACATTTCACTGTTGCTTGTGAAAGTTGGCTTGTGTGAGAGAAAAGTCATGCAAAACACTGAAAAAATCATAAATCAACACTTCCTTGTTTAATAATTTCAGATTTAACATTTTGGAAGATATGAATTTGGGAGATAATTTTATAAAATCCATTTATACTACACAGAAAGCATATATAATTTTGAATGGAGATCTAACAAAATCATGTGAGATACAAAAAAGAACAAGACAATGAAGAACAAGAACATGACCAGGTTTCAAATAGCTGGGGGAAACTCACAGGACTTTGTAACAATATTATATGCACAAAAGTGGAAAGACTCAACATTACCCACAAAGGAGAAATAGGTTGGTGAAGATGATGAGATCTGTAGAGATGGCTAATTGACTTTCTTTTTTTTAATTTTATTTAAGTTTTTATTGGTTTTTAAAAACAAACATAAACAAACAAACAAAACATAAAAACATCAAGCCATCTTCCATATGTATACATACAGTGTGCCAGTTCGTTTACAAATTGTTTTGTGCTTCCATTTCATAGTCTTCAATTACAGTTACATTGCATATAATCTCGTATTTTCAATCAAAAATTAAATACCTTAGTATCATTATTAATCAATCATTTGACTATACTTTTATTCATTTGTATTTTACAAGATAATCGTAATTTACTTAGTTTGCTTTATAACAGTTCATATTATCATCCCAAATCTATCCTAAAATCATTTTGTAGATATAATAAGAAAGAAGTACATCTTTATATATTTATTATTTTCTAAAAGTCTATATGTTTCATTACTGTATTTTATTGTCTAACCATTGATAGAATAGATCCCAAATTTTAAAAAATTGTTTATCCTCTTGTTCTCTAATTTCAAATGTCAATCTACTCATTTCAGCACATTCCAATATTTTCTTAATTATTTCCTCCTGTGATGGTGTTTTCTCATTTTTCCAGTTTTGGGCAAATACAATCCTAGCCACTGTTAATACATTTACAATCAGATATTTCAAGTCTTTACTATATATTTCAGGTAAAATTCCCAATAAAAATATCTCTGGTTTCAAATCTATATGTTTTTTTGTCATTTTTTCCAACCACATGTGGATTTTAGTCCAGTATTTTTTAGCATCCGCACAAGTCCACCACATATGGTAATATGAACCAGGTGTCTGATGACATTTCCAACATTTGTTCTTGAACATTCTTGCTATTCTTGTCGGGGAAAATGCCACCTGTAAATTTTTACAAATTTTCTTTATAAGCTGTTGACATTGTCATTTTATAATTTTGAGACCACAATTTTTGCCATTTCTCTAGATCAATCCCATATCCAAAATTCTTCCCACAAGCAATCATAGTTTCTTTAACTTGTTCTTCTTCTAATTTAATTTCTAATAAATATCCATACAATTTTTTAATCACCTTTTCATCAGTACCTGTCAAAATCTTCTCTAAATCAGTCAATTTATCATAGAAACCTTCCATTTTAGAATCTTTATCATACCTTGAATGTATTTGCGCATATGAAAACCAATTCATCTTTATACCTTGTTCCTCTAGTTTTTGTATAGATTTGAGTTCACCCTTTTCATTCAATATTTCACCATATCTAACTGGTTTTTTTTCTTTTTCTCTTTTCTTTTTTCTTTGCTTTTTCTCTTTTCCTTTTGCTTTGCTTTAGTTCTTGTTACTTTTTATAATTTGTTTATAAGTATTAAAAGTAGGGGTAAGGGTAGAGTTAGGGATAGGGGTAGAGATGAGAGAGAAAGAGGTAAATACAGATATATATTGCAATACTAACCATACATTGCTTTTTTCCACTTCTATTTATGCTGTCCGTTGGACTAAGAAGTTAATATTGACTCAGCCAGCCAAGAAGTCAATAACCACAGAACTTGAAGGTCAGAGAATTGTGATTCCAAATAAGAATATCACCTGCCTTGGGTGAACTGGCCAGCCTGATGTTTGCAAATGTTATCTGTGAAAATTATTCAAACACACACACACACACACACACACACACACACACACACTTCACAATGTTCCCTTTTGGAGTATCAAAGTTATGCAGAGCACAGAAAAGAAATTACCAATAATAAACCAAAGTTTTTTATTTATTTTAATTTTTAATTTATTTTGATTTGTCAATCACTTACAAGATAATAGGTATAAGTATATACATTGTTATGAATACATGAAATGGGTACATATAAGAAAAATAAAAGAAACAATAGGACAGGGACAGTAGGCACATTGGTGAGCTTATGCATGCCCCCTACAGACCTCTTAGGAAAGGGTGAGGTCAATAGTAGACAGTCTAAGGTTAAAATTTTGGGGGTTTGGGGAAGAAACCGCAGAGTCAGGTAGAGTATTCCAGACATTGACCACTCTGTTGCTGAAGTCGTATTTCCTGCAATCAAGTTTGGTGCGGTTAACTTTGAGTTTGTATCTATTGTGTGCTCTTGTGTTGTTATGGTTGAAGCTGAAGTATTCATTGACAGGTAAGTCATTGCAATGTATGATTTTATATACCATACTTAGATCAGACCAAAGACAGTGTAATTCAAGGTTTTCTAGGTCTAGAATTTCAAGTCTGGTGGCATAAGGTATTCTACAATGAGTAGAGGAGTGGAGAACTCTTTTTGTGAAATATTTCTGGACTTCCTCAACTGCGTTAATATCAGATACGTAATGTGGGTTCCAGACTGATGAGCTGTATTCGAGTATTGATCTAGCAAATGTTTTGTATGCTCTAGTTAGTAGTGTGATATTACCAGAGAAAAAGCTACATAGGATTAGGTTAACAACTCTTAACGCCTTTTTGGCTATGTAGTTACAGTGGGCTCTAGCACTTAATCATTAGAGATGAGTACTCCAAGGTCCTTGACAGAGTGTGGATCATCAACAAGGTCTTGACTATTCAGCTTGTATTTTATTTTCTGATTTATTTATTTTTTGCCAATATGTAAGACAGAGCAATGTTAAGATTTGAAGTTGCCATTTGTTTGACCATTCTGATACATAGTCAAGATCTTTTTGAAGGGTAGCAGTATTGTCTGTGATCTTGAATAGCTTTATATCATCAGCGAAGAGAACACAGTTGCTCTTAATATGATCACAGAGGTCATTTATGTAGAGTATGAAGAGAGTTGGTCCTAGAACACTGCCTTGGGGGACACCACTATTGACAGGTACAGAATTTGATAGGACACTCCCAATTTTGACCATTTGTTGTCTGTTTGACAGGAATGCTTCTATCCAGTTATGCAGGTGTCCAGAGATACCATAAGATTTTAGTTTTAGGAGTAGTTTGTCATGTACCACTGAATCAAAGGCTTTACAGAAGTCTATGTATCTTGCCCTGATCAAGTTGTGTAGTCCATATGTTTTTGCAGTGTAAGCGTTGCAGATTACAGGATAGTTCTTTTCTGAAACCAAATTGTTTATTAGAGAGTAGGTTGTTTGTCTCTAAGTGGAGGATAATGGACTGGTTAATAATTGATTCCATGACTTTACAGGTGATGCAGCATAAAGAGATTGGTCTGTAATTTTCAACTAGGCTGGGGTCTCCCTTTTTGAAGATGGGGATGAAAAAAAACATACTTAAAGTTAGTTTACATTCATATTATTTGCTATATCTTTTCATGTCTTTAGCAATAGCACTTAGCAATAGCACTTTTAGACTGTTTCTGTTTCATAGGGTTTTACAGCCCTTTCTAAGCAGTTTACAAAATTGCTCCCAACAATCAGAGTCCTCATTTTACCAGCCTTGGAAGGATGAAAAGCTAGTCAACCTTGAGTTGGCCAGGATCAAACTGCTGGCAATCGGCAGAGTCAGCCTGCATTCTAACCACTGCACCACTTATACCTTCTTACCTTTGCAAGCTATCCTTGTTTCCATCACATGCTTCATACATATATGCATACAGTATCAACATTATAGGGATAATTTAGGGGAATTTGAATTATGTAAGGGTAGCTCCCCTTTGCTGAGAGAAGAAAAAAATATTTCGTGAAGGATGAAGTAAATGTGAATAAGAACTGTGACCTGCTCTGGATGGGACAATTGATGAACCACTTTGAGAAATGTGACAACCCTCCAACCACTGTGTTTGATCAAGCCACTTATTATAATAACCTCTGGTTGTCCATATTCAGAGTAATGCATCCACCTAAAGCAGAATTCCAAGGCAAGTATATTCCTCAAAGAACATGTTTATTGGACACACTATATTGGCACAGCTAGTAAAACCCAACTCTAAAGCTTCCCATGGTTTCCCCACTAATTAAAAGAGAAAGTACCCCTCCCCCAAGTGTCACCAGTCACATTGTCCAAAGAAGATAGCTGGGAAGCTACTTGGTCACTCCTCTGCCATCTGCTGGAATGACCTTGGTTCCCATAGGAAAATTTGTTGCTTTGATGCTTAGCTGATCTATCTGCTTCCCCCCTCCCTTCCTCTTTTCAAAGTTCATGGCAACTATGAAGCAGGAGAAAAATGGCTTCAGCCAGGTCATCTCCAGAGTTGACACTAGTATTGTAGCTTTGGTTCTGCACTTCTAGCAAGCAAAGTTTAGAACTGTGAGCTGAAACATTAAAAAATGTTTACCAGATTCTACCATCTTGTCCACATTTGTCTGGAAAGCTTGCACACAGGGAAACAACTCATCTAGCACCATCTCATCCATATCCCACATTGGGTGGATGCAGAGCTAATATTTCAAGTATCCCTCTGAGTGCCAAGGCATGCAGTGTCCAAGTCTGGAAGATCTCTCTGTGTCTAATTGTATACAACCTTCTAGACCTGGTCATTAAATTAACTTGGAAAACTAGTTCTGACAACAGCAGAAGCCAATGGCCTGAATTCAGATTAGTTCATTATAATGGCAAAGGGCAATGTAAGTCAGAAATCTCAAGCTCATTGCACAATGTGGACAGGATAACAGGCTGGACTTTAAATTTGCAATAAATAAGCTTCGCATTTTATATTTGGCAATCGCTAGAATTCTTTTTTAATGGATTTTCTCACTTATGCAATATATTTGCCTATTAGAGATGTGACCTGACCCATTTTTTTAAGTTATATAACATCCATAAGAGAAAAAGATTCAACAAGGTTCAAATTACCCAACTTTTTCTCTGTGCAATGCAGCCACTGGGTCTTTAATGATGGTGTTATGTGCTGTGTGAATGCTGTCTATATCCATCTATCTACACAATTCTGTTAAACCTTAGCATTATTATTGAGAAAAATGTTGGAACTTTTTAAGGCTTCTAGTCTGCCTTCCAGTCTTCTCCTGATGCCCAGCAATACATCTGCATAAAAAGCATTGCCCAAACAATAATTGCTCTGCCAGATTTCCTTCAGTTTTGCAACACAACAAAGAAATTTGACTTCAAAAACATCCCAATCTGTTTCCTATTCAGTCCTTCAAATACAACTCAATAAAGGAAGCTGACAGCCTGTTCTCTTGAGTGATCACATCTCTTGTTGTCACACCCTTTTTTTTTTTTTTGCTGTCAGGCACACCTTCCTTTCTCCTTCCCTCTACCCATCTTCTCTTTAGACAGGTATAAGACACAGAAGCATGCAGAGACCTGTAGACTCATCAGTTGCTTATCAGCCTCTGCCCAGCAGCAGAAGAGTTAAAGGAGTTGTACAGCAAGGGATAGCAAAGTATTTTCCATCTTCTGGCTCCCTAAACACCATTCTTCTTTGAAGATTCTGTCTCTTTAAATTTATCCAGTTCAAGTTTAAGTCCATCAGATACTATCAATGGTGTGATGCAATTCAAGAAGCATAATTTGAAATTGCACACTAGCCAGTTAATTTCCACTGACCTCCAAGTATGTCATCCAATTCACATGTATTTTTCTCCCCAGTGCTTTCCTTAAAACTGGAATTTATGGATAAATTTTGCTTTCAACATTTTCTTGTTTCAAAAAAGAAACATTCTGGTAATATTAGATTCTAGTAAAAATCTGAAGGGTAGGGTACTGGATCCAAGTCTGGGTCATTGTCTCAGTTGTGGTCAATGTGCCTATCTGAGTATGCTGTCTTGAGCAAGTAGAAATCATGAGAAGTTTGAAGGCTTCAGAGTTATGAGAAATCCATTTAGGAAGGCAGGAGGGAACATCACCAAAGAAATTATTAAGTACCTTAAAAATAAAATAGAAAGTCAGCAGTCTCTTTTGCCAAGAAAGAAGCTCCTGAATAATTGTGAAGCAGGTGAGAAGGGCTATCTCTTGAGGACCGAGAAGCTGTAAAATAACAAAGAAATAACAATAAATAAACAAAGCACTTCCACCATCTTGCAACAACAAAATTATCTTTAAACACACATATAGAGAGGGAGTTTAAATAAAAAAAGGTATTTCTTGGGGAAACAGAAAGGCAGATTTCAACTGATATGAACTTCAGGCTACACAGTGTTAGACTAGGAAAGACGTTTTGGTTTAGGGCAGCAAGGCTTCTCTCTAAGCTGTGACAACACCTATGATATTCTTCTCCAAGAACAGAAGGATCTTTCCAGCTGTTCTAGCCAAAATCTCCTCACAAACCTGGGTGGGATCAGAGAAAATCCTTCTCACACCTCCACCTTGTCAAAAAGAACAGGTTTAAGAGGCTACCGACAATTGAGACAATGCAAGCTAATCTCACCTGTCTATCTTCTGCAGGCCAAACTGTTTTCAGGAACAGCCATATTTCCTCATCACTGGTTTGACAAAGTTTTCCTCCAGGCTGCTACCACACCCCTCTATTTTCTGTTGACAGGAGACAAGGAAGATCTGGAGCTCTCTCACTCAGCTCCAGATAGTTTGCATTGTTGCAACAGGGATAAATGGAAGGAGTTTCAACACTGTCTACAAAATAGGGTTCTGCTGGCCAAGCTAGGTTCATGTCAGGTTGTATCCCACCAAATAATATGGGAAGGACTTTAGATGTTTATAAAAATGTATATTAAGACTTAGTTCAAGGTATCTCTAAGTAGAGTTTTGAAATAATTATGTCTGAATGGAGGTACACTACCAATAGGTTAAAAACAGCAGAATAATTTGGGGGCCTTCAGGTGTTTCTGGTTGTATCTTCCAGCTCCCTCGCCATTGATCAGGCTGACTAAGGCTGCTGGAAAATGTATTTCAACAACCTTTGGAGATTTGGAGAACATCCACTTAGCTTTAGATGAAAGCTTGAATGATACATGTGTGATGATGTCTACTTACTTGCAAGTATATACATCACAGGTTATGTACCTTGGCATTGTTAGACATGCCCCCCAGTGCTAGACCTATAGCAGTGATTCAGACTGCAAGGACTTTACAGGAAGTCGACTATTTCGAGAATGCTCCTATATTTTTCCTACAACAGCTCCCTTGTGAATGGGTTGGGCTAGCCCAGGTCACTCAGTTGGTTTTCATCCCTATGGGAGAATTAGAACTCCCTATTTCCCAGTTTCTAGTCCAGCATTTGAACTATAATTATCAAACTGGTTCTCCCTTGCATTTGACTGAAAAAAAAGAACTGTTATCTTAAGAATAAAGATAAACATGTGGATATACTCAAAAGAGGATTAAAAAGCCGAAAAGGAAACAAGCCCAAAACACCTCCTCAACAGCTATCAACACCCATATGAGCAGATATTAACACCAGGATTAACACTAGGCTAACAATCAAGAAGTAAACAATAGTCCAATCAAGAAATTACCAACACAGACAAACAAGCTAAGAGTAAATAACAACCTAATCAAGGAACCACTAAGAACACGTCCACTAAGACTGACAGAAAAATAAGATAAGAGATAAGAGATAAGAGATAAGATAAGATAAGATAAAATAAGAGCAAACTCCACTCCCTTCTAGTACTGATTATGTTATGTAGTTTAGTGATGAAACACCTGCAAGAAAACTACCAAGTTCAGAGAGCACCACCCCATACCTTAAGAATCTCCCAAATTTTAGTGAGCATGCATGATTGGCTCCTATGCAGTAAAAGCTGATAGATCCTTATGATTTGCAACAGCAAACATTGTATTCCTTGATCTCTTTATTAGCAATGAATTTGTAGGCAAATTAATACAGGAAAGAATCAGCAGCAGTAACATCAACCTCCATAAACTGGCATTTTTTAGCAATGACTTTGAGATTGGAGAAAAATCTTCTTTCCCTAATCCCTAATTTGGCCCATCTTTAAAATAATAGGTATAAAGTATATTTTGTGTGAATGCCTCTAAAATAATCTTCCCAAATTCCCTAAATTTCTCCAAGAATGTTGAAGTTCTTAACAAACTTGCTTGTAAGAGCACTAATCTTATTTTCAGTCATTAACTCACATAAAGTAATATTAAATGATGAAATTTACATTTCATTGTAAATCGTGACAGCCTGGATTATACACTGCAGCAAAATAACTAAAAGTTAAAATTATTAACACAAACTATAAAATCTTGCTCCCACTAAAATATTACGGTTGTGGTAACTATAGTGTGATGCAATACAGTATAAAATTGTAGGGTATAAATGTTAATACATACAATCTATGGAATAATATCTAAAAATACAAGTGGAGTTATAGAGACATAAAATTACACTGTAAAAGTTTACAACTAAAGTTAAAATTTATACCAAATGAAATAATGAGTGTGTGTGTGTGTGTGTGTGTGTGTGTGAAGCAACAACTTGTTCTTGTCTCCAAAGAGATGTATTAGGAAACTTCATTTGCTCCTTTATGTGTTGTTATTATTAAGGGGAAAGAAGGGGGATGAAGCCGATTATTTATTATTTGCATATTGGATCAAAAATTGCTTTGTAGGAGTAATGTAGGAGTAACCTGTAGGAGTAAATGTATGAGTCAGTGAATCTGACACAATCTTACAAGATTCTGAGTGTTTGTGTCTTTGTATTTAACAGGATTTGATCACTGTTCCATGGTGTGGTATCTTAAACATGGGCAAATTATTATAGACTTAAACATAGGAGAAGAGCAGGCAGGCCCAAAGTGGAGTCCAATCAGCCTAGAATCATAATATTCCCACAAACAGTATAACTCTGACTCCTCTTAAAGTCCATTGACGCTTATCTAGTCTTAATGTAGCATGACCATTAGTTGACTAGATTCTTGTAAATAGGCCTGATCAATAAATCTTAACTGGAACTTGATGTGTGATCCCAATTCTTTGCACATGACATTACCATTATGTAAGTATTGCTAACTTAACTTGAAAATCTGGGTATTTTTTCTATTCTGAATGTGTAGGATTGCAAGTGGGATTCCAATTGTATGAAATTTAGCAAGTATAGAAATGAACCTCCAGTCTCTGTGGGCAAGAAAAGCAAAAACAAGCTTTGCATTGTTGTCATGACTGTGCAAATAAGCTAGCTTGTCACTTATAATCCAACTGACAAGTAAAATCTCTTGTTCCATCTCAGATGGATTTATGATAGGCTAAAATTCCCTTATCAACATATGCAGTAATGCTGCAGAGAAATCCATAATGGCAGGTTTTATTTTTATTTTTAAATTAATATTGTCAAGCCCAAAATCAAGAATGACATGTGGCAATACTTCCAAGCTCAGTTTTTTAATTGTTTCACACCTCTGTACAAGATCTGTACAAGAGCATAATGCTACCATACTACAAAAAGTATGTAGAGATCATCAAGTTCTCTCTCTTGAGAATTAGCTGAAAGGTATAGAATATTCTCTATAACTCTGTGGTGCGCCCGTGGCCATATACGGCGCAGAGTGCTGGCGACACCAAAGAAGCCGAAAGCAGACTCCAGATAATGGAGATGCGAATGCTCCGATGGTGGTAGGCCTCACCCTACTCGATCGCGTCAGAACGAAGAAGTGCGTGAGGCGGTTCAACGTCGTGCCCATCCCCACGGTCATGAGGCAGTCCGGCTACGATGGTTCGGCCACGTGAGCCGCGCCAAGGAAGAATCCATCATCAAATCTGTAATGAAGGTGACTGTCGGAGGAGCGAGACCGCGTGGTAGACCTAAACAACGCTGGATGGACACGATCAAGGCCGATCTAGAGATCGCGAAGGCAGACCCGACACACGTGGCAGACAGAGAGGTGTGGAAGCAGTACTCAAGGACATTAGCGGACCTCGCCCGAGCGCGAGACAAACGCTGAAGAAAAAGAAGAAGAAGAAGTATAGAATATTCTCTGCAGAGAAGCATGCAAGTTAGTTATTTGTCTAATGATGTTTCCATGGTTTACTATTGATTCTACTAAATAAACAAAATTGCTTGTACTCACACAAACATAGTTCAGAAGCCATGTTTAATCCATCTAGATAGCCGAGTTTACAACCCACAATTTGACTTGGACTGTTGGATTAACCAGATCTAGGTATGGGACTGTCACCTTCACTAGCTTTGTTGTAGCTCAGATTTCCTAAGATTTCTCCAGAAGATGGTAGAGGACAGGAAGGCCTGGAAGAATGGTGTCCATCGGGTCCTGATGCGTCAGACACAACTTCCCAACTAACAACAAAGGAGATATAGATATAGATCTAAGCTGCAAAACTCTGATGAACACTAGATGGCAGCAAGGTGATACAGTAAATACTACCTCTTTGCTGCCATCTAATAGACAATACAGCCTAAATACCTGGTCTTGGTTATTTTCACACAAAACATTTTTATTAACAGAGTGTGAGTTTGTCTGTGTGTGAGAGAGAGAGGGAGAGAGAGAGAATACTCACACAGCTTCTCATGCATTTAAATACATAATAAGTTTTGCATAACAGTTTCAATAAACAATAAATAAAGGATTGCTATATTTCATTTTTGCAATACCAGGTCAGATATAAACCTTACAGCTGCAGAGCAAATTGTAATCCAGCAGTGTCTCCATCAAATTAAATAAAGTTGCACAATATGTTAAGCTTGTATAATATTAAGTCTAATTAGGGTTTGTGTGTGTGTGTGTGTGTTACTATACTTTGCAAATTCAGCTCTTTGGTTTACAGTTTAGTGTGTTGGTACAAACAACCCAGTAACTAACTATGCAAACTGAGACTTTTTGTGCTGCATACAGGGAGACAATTCTAACAACATACACGGTGTCCACATGATGGAATGAGAGTCTTAAGCAGCCTCCCTTAACCAGAGGCTCTCAAGGTATTAGGAAACAACATAGATGGCTAGTTTTTTTTTAAGTGGACAAAGTGAACTAAACACCCTTGTTCTTACTTCGAGGCCCTCTTCATTCAAACAAAGGAGAAAAAGCTGTATTCAACTCTGTGCTGACTTTCAAAATAAATAGAACAAAGGTAACAGAGGCTAGCTGAAATAAGCCAGCTTTAATAACAGGGTAATTATTCAGACTTAAGTGCACAATCACTTTGCATTTGGCTAAACTTTATGATCGGTGATGACAAGTTAATAAATGAGCTATTTCACCAGTACTTAAACCAGCTATCTCCTGGCAATGGATAACCCAAAGCAAGAAAAAACCAAAAACAATATAAAACAGAAGAGGGAAATAACTTATTCTGAAATGCAATGCATAGAAACTGGTTGATGAGCTAGACCCTGCAATAAATCATGATTAACAATGCTGTCATTTATCAAAGAAACTCTCTTGCTCAACAACCTTTGAAGTTCCAGCACCTATAATTTCCTACCTATAAAAAGGTACTTTTGTATCTGTGTCATGTTTGAAATTGACAAGAGAGCCAGAAGGCACTAACCAGTTCCTTGCTCAAACACACCCATCCAAAGTAAGCTTGTTCTAAGACGGGCAAAGCTGAGATGATCATCATGGTCAAAAGTGAAAGAATTTACAAAGCAACATCATCAGATTTCAGGGTGGTCCCTTTGATTAAAAAAAAGCCCTATCATAAAATAGATCTTGAACTATTTTTTCTGTAAAAATGCTGGAAGGCCACCAACATGCAATATTCGCTTTTTGTAAGTTGATTGGCGGCTAGACCGTGTAAAGTGATTGGTGGAGTCTAGAAAACTGATTAGCTGACACCTGCAATTTATACATCTTATTTATCTCTTGCCTGGGCAGGCTAACATATTAGTCATTGCTTAGGCTCTAGCTTGATTCTTAGCCTCACTGTAGATATTCTATAAGTATTTTGTAAATACCTGTCAATGCAGTCTTTCTTTGGACAGGGAATATTATTGTTGTCTGATTGCATATGGACAGGATTTTTTGATCCTCAACATTGAGACAAGAACTTCAACATTGGGTGGGAGCACTGTCTTCTTTTGATGCCTAGGCAATTGTGTTGTGGTTGTTTTGCTATTGATTTTGCTCATTATAAAAGTTCCTCGGGCTATTCCAGGACCCTCCTCAGATTTTTGTATCCAAGAAAACAGCTGTCCTTAGGTGTTGATTGCCCCTATCTCATGCATCAACATGTCATATTATTACATGAAGCAGATTTTGCCCAACCTCACCACAACTCATAAATCAAAATGAAAACTGTAATGAACAAAGCCATTTCAATGGAATCAACACCAGGGATCTTATAACATTTTGACAGCCAGCCACAAAAAACAAGTAACACACCCAACTGATGGAGCAAGAGGAGGTATGTTTGAACTAAAGAGAAATTAATCACCTGTACCTCCCATGTGAGAACACCTGGGTGTGTATAGTGTGATAAGAAAGGCATATGTATGAGAAAAAAATCTAGGAAATAATTCCAGCCCAAATATATATACAAATTTCATAAGAATGTTATGAGAGTAAGTGAAAGGCTGAAATCCATTGATGGTACTGACTTCAGGTAGTCTGACTTATAACCACAATTGAGACCAAAATTTCTGTTGCTGAGTGAGACAGTTGTTATATGAATTTTGCCCCAGTTTACAACCTTAATTGCCACAGTTGTTGAATGAATCACCACAATTGTTAAATTAGTAGCAAGGTTGTTAAGTGAATCTGGCTTTCCCATTGACTTTGACCCCAGGACGCTGCAACCATCAAAAATACATGATAGTTTACCAAGCATCTGAATTTTGATCACGTGACCATGGGGATGTTGCAATGGTCATAAGTATAAAAAATAGTCATAATTCACTTTTTTGGTGCTGTTGTAATGTTGAACAGTCACTAAATGAGCTGTTGTGAGTCAAGGACTGCCACCAATGGCCCTTCAAAACATCTCACCCAAGAACCTGGGTAGGTGAGAAATTTGATGATAATTCCTCAAAAGTGGGAAATCCACTCTTTAGTGGAAACAGTGAGCTTGTTACACAACAACCCACTGGGGATGTCCCAGCAGAAGGCAAGCTATATGCAGAACAATTCTTGAACATATATCAGTGGGTTTTGCAAGCAGCTGCAGGAAGCAGTCTTCCAGTAGACAAGCAATGGAGCAAAGCACAAGCAGATGTGTTCACTTCTGGCTCTGAAGCAGAAGGACAAAAGAAAATCAGATTGTCTTGGGGAAATGTCTGTGGTGGTCCAGGATGTATTGGCACCACTTTGCTACTATGCTGTGAAAGCAACGAGGGAATCATTGGTATTAAATTTGGCATTTTCACCGTTAATGCAGCACCTGAAGACAACAACATGAGAGGCATTTTCACATGCTTTTGGGTTTTTTCTAAGAATTAGGGGGCAGCAGTTTCTTGGAAGTACAAAAAAATGTGGGATGCTCAGCTACAGATAGCAACACAGAAACAAAGACAGATGGGGATTTCCAATGCATATTCCTCATATTATGCTCCAACACTGGAGGTTTTTAAGAAGAGATTGGACAGCCATTTACCTGAAATGCTATAAAGTTTCCTGCTTGAGCAGGAGACCTCCAAAATCCCTTCCAACTCTGTTATTTTGATATATTAGATTACTGTAAAACATAGAGGTGATGATTAAGATAGAGTAATAAATCCCACCAATCAAACATATGTTAGTTTAATGAATAACATTGCCAAAGTATGTGTTTAAACACTAACAGAACACTAGCTTGCTAAATTAGACTTGTGGGTCTTTCCCCCACCCCCTTCTTGTAAAGTAATTTCAGTACTGCTGTGGGTAGCATTTTAATGAAAAGTGACTTGGCAATGCATTAAAAAAAAGCATCACAAATACTTTGAAAGTAGCCGAAAGCCAACAGCAAAATAATCAGAATGAAGCACATTAAATTGAAGTTAGAAAAAAAGAAAGGTGTTCAGTTGGCACCAGGTCTTCAGAATAGAAAGCAAGGAAGGTTATATCTTGAGAATGTACTCCAAAGTCAGAGATCTAACATGGTAAACATGGTCTCACTGATAGCTACCTGTCTCATCTCAGATGATGGTGAACAACATCTCAGGAACCTCCAGAAATGTCTCCCAGAAATATCTCAAATTATAAGCATGGATATGAAGAAAGAGAAAGGCTACCTCTTTTATGCATTTGTCATAGTTACAAACCCAGCTTCTGCTTCTGAATTTCAGACTGCTCAAGTTTATAAATTAATGGTGAAGAGTTATGAGACATCATAAATCCTGTACAGGAAGAAGACAAGAGGGAAATAGAAGAAGCAAAGCAAAAGTGTAGTATCAAGATCTCTGAAAGAAGTAATTCTGGTTACGCTGCTCTAAGTCCATAATGAAGATTGATTTGATTTGATTTAGTTCTCAAAAACAAGGAGTCAAATGGTATTTGCAATTGTGATAAAGATGGTTAGACCTTAGAAGTAAAGATATGGAACTCTACATCTATTTTTAGCCATAGCAGCAGTTTGTTGAATGGATTTGAGTCAGTTTGTCTGTTTATTATCTATCTTTATTATCCATCTATTTATCTATCTCTCCATTTCTTTTATTCCAATCTAGGTGCACAGTTCTGAAGTCTTGGTTGAAAAGTGAGATATATGTAGATTAAATAAATGAATATCTTTCCATTGGGAGAACCACATGAAATAATGTAATGAACATTACTTGCTAATGTAGAGGAGAGGGAGAGATTTCACCTCTACTTTTATTAGTGATGAGAAACAGCTTATTTTGATTTTGTACCAGCAACACAGTCAGGTGGGATTCTACCAGTTCAGGCCGGTTCTATAGAACTGGTTGTTATGATTCTGTGCAGTTCAGAGAACTGGCAAATTGTGCCCTGGCTGGCCCCACCCATCTCCACCCATCCCTTCCCTCCCCGCCCAGTCAGTCCTTATCACACATGCATGACATTGCACACATGCCCAACATCGCTGACTGCATTCTCCCCCACCCAATCACTCATTAAGGTATTTCTTTGGTTTTCCCTCCTGATGATCAGTTGCTCCAATGATCAGCTTTATTGGGACCCCTCTGTCTTACTGCTTCTTCCAGGAGGCTTCCCTGAGGCCCAGGAGGCATAAAGGGGCATGCCCCTCCCCAGGCTCTGGTTTTTTGCCTTCCTGGGCCCCAGGGAAGCCTTCTGGGAGCAAAAACACCCCCCAAGAGGCTTCCCTGAGGTCCAGGAGGCAAAAAAAAAACTTGGGGGGGGGGGGGTGTACTGCAAAGAAGAAGAAGAAGGAGAAGGAGAAGAAGAAACACTCGCCCAGTCACATGGCTATGCCCACCTAGCCACACCCACAACCAGTTGTTAAAAAATTTGAATCCCACCCCTGAATAGTTTAGTGTTCTGCCGCACAAAATGTCTGAGCAGTTGGTTATTAATTGTGATAAAATAAAGACTGCTTTTGATTGATTGGTTTCAGTTTGATTTATTTTAGTTTTCCCCATGTGGTATGTTGATGGCCATACCATTGCTAAACAGGTTCTATCTGTTACTTGAGGGGGGGAGCTTTCTTTGTAAATCACAGCAGGGGGGAAACTATTCAAAATATAAAATAAAAACTGAACTTAGTACAAGATCCAAAATGTACTTCAGTGCAAAAGGCAGGAAATTGATTTCCTTAATCCTTAATATTTTAGAAATGAAAATTGCATTTTAAACAGAGTGAACTTTACAGGCTATTGTTCTACTTCATGGATGGAATCAGTTCAAAGCTATTTCTTGAGAACTATTTTAGATTTCACTAAGATACAGCTGTCTCCATTAGGTTGAAATGGATGTGTTGCCTGGAGAATATGTATTTGGATTTTACAACCTACAAAGGAGAGTAGTCAGGAAACTATTCAAGTTTTGCTTTAGAACATTCTCCAAGAAGCTTTATGAACAGATTCTCTTCTGATTCTCATCTCCTACAAGAGAGATGAGATGCCAACAATAGTTGACTTGACTGGTTGGGTTTCATGATCTCACGGAAACCCCTTGAGACAGTCATGAAGCAACAAAAGTGGAAATGACCACCATCACACTTTGATATAAACTGGATTTTATGGCTGGAAAACAAAACTTTTTTTGAAATTGAAGAATGAAATAATTATTGATTTGTGTAACATGCATTTCCAGCTGGCCATCCCTTAGATCTAAAGAACATTTGGGTGGGGGAGGGGGAAGGGAGGGGACAGGGGTGGGATTCTACCAGTTTGGACCAGTTTGGTAGAACCTGTTATGATTCTCCATAGTTTGGAGAACCGTAAATTGGGCCTCTGGCTGGGCCTGCCCCACCCCTCTCCACCCACTTCTCTGCTCCCTGCCCAGTCAATCCTTATCTCACATGTGCAACATCGTGTGCATGTGCAACATGCCTGCAGCCTGCTTTTGCCCACCCACCATGGAAGCCATTGCTGCCTGCCTCCCAACTGAGCAGCCCTGATCTGCCAGCTCACAGGTAAGCTTGTGAGTCCCTTTCCCACTGTCCCCAGGCCTCCCTGGGCCTTGCCTTGGCCTCCCCAGGCCTCGCCCAACTGTCTCTGGGCCTCCTGGGCCTCTCTGGGCCTCGCCCAGCTGTCTCCAGGCCTCCCTGGGGCTCCCCAGTCCTCACCCAGCCTTCTCTGGGGCTCCCTGCTACTCTCCTGGCCTTGCCCAGCCCTTTCCAGCCTCCCCGGGCATCTACCACCTTGCGCCCATCCTGGGCCTCCTCTCTCCTGGCTGCCTGATTCTTGACATGAGCAGAGGCTGCTGGTTGGAGTGAGGGGAACTGTAGTGCTGGTCTTCCACGGCAGCAAGTACCAAGGGCATGGCTAGAATTGGAAGAGGCTGCGCAACTCTGGCAGAAAGAACCAGAGCTTGTTGATGCGAGAGCAGCTGCTGCCTCACTTGCACCTGCTCATCCAAGCTGCCAGGTGTTGCCCCAATTCTTTCCACCACAGCCGCACAGACTTTTATTCAAAGTCTAGCTATGCCCTTGGCACTTGCCACCACTGGAGCCCAGCACTGTGGTTCCCCTTGCTCCAACCAGCAGCCTCTGCTTGCATCCAGAAGCCAGTGGCCAGGCAGGAGGAGGCCAAGGTGGGGCACCATTTTCAGGCCAGTCTGGTCAGTAGATGGGCGAGCAGGCAGCTCTCAGGGTGATGTGGCAATGGCAGTGGCCAGAGCATGCCACAGCCATTTGCTTTCTCTGCTGTGCTGAGGATGAGACTGAGGGGGGCAACGGAGATGCCCTGAAAGGGAGGGAAGGAACTCCTGAGGCTGCTTCCCACAGCTGCTCCGCTGCCACCACTGCCCCGCCACCGCCATGGTGCTCCAAAAGGGAAGGCGGATGGATGTTGCATGAAAGAGAAAAATACTTTTGATGTGTGGTTTCAGTGATTAAAATGAATTTTAAAAAATAAGCTTTTAATAACATATACTTTCTCTCTGTCCCTTTATTCTGTTTATTTTGCATTGCTTTTTGTTAGTTTATATGTTCTCTTTAAAAGTCTTAATAACATTTTTATTTTAAATCAGACATTGTCTACATACTATGCCTCAGTCCTGCCCAGACTTTGCCAAATCGTCTCACACTATCCCAACTGTTTCTTGAAAGGGTCAAATGTGTATTGTAATATTGCTGATGTTTGATCTCAGTCACAGTCATGTAAGTGTATATCAGAACTGTTGTGTCAACCACAGTAAAGCACAGATGGTAATCCATATGCAGTATTTTGATGCTATCTCACACAGCAAGAGACAGTCTGCCAGAGAAAGGTGTTGATCATTTGCAAAGGTTAAACCAGGCCAGATTACATTCAGATGTTACAAACAAGGAATTGCCATGCACCAATATATTCAACAACAGTCACTACCTGCCTCATCCCACATGAATTGTTCACTATATTGAGTCTCCTGATTGGCAGTATAAACATCTCTCCTGGGCCTTCACACTCCACAGGGAGCCTTCCTTCTGGTTTACAGCAGATAATGTTCTACCGTATTGATTACTCTGTGGAACCCCTAAAATGTATAATTGACTTCTCAATTCCTCATCCAAAGCAACTGTCAAATGTTCTTTCCAAACCAGGGGGGCAATGACTGTATTGATTCTGTGCCTCTCTTTTGGGGATGCAGAGTGTGAGAAATGAAGAGTTCTGATTTAATGGCTTTGGAGGTCTTCTAGTCCAACCCCCTGCTCAAGCAGGAGACCCTATACATTCCAGATAAATTCCAGTCTCTTCTTAAAAGCCTCCAATGATGGAGCACCCACAACTTCTGAAGGCAAGCCATTCCACTGGTTTATTGTTGTCACTATCCAGAAATTTCTCCTTAGTTCTAGTTTCCATCCATTGCGTTTTGTCTTATCTTCAGGTGCCTTGGAGAATAGGTTGGCCCCATCTTATTTGTGACTGTCTGTCAAATACTGGAACACTGCTTTTATATCTCCATACATGCTTAGAGTCTTCAGGGAAGCTCACCTTAAAAGAGGTTTTGCTGTTTTGTTCCCTTTTTGATTTATTTTGATTTGTCAATTGCTTACAAGATAATAGGTATAAGTATATACATAGTTATGAATACATGAAATGGGTACATATAAGAAAAATAAAAGAAACAATAGGACAGGGACAGTAGGCATGTTGGTGCGCTTATGCACGCCCCCTACAGACCTCTTAGGAAAGGGGTGAGGTCAATAGTAGACAGTCTAAGGTTAAACATTTGGGGGTTTGGGGAAGAAACCACAGAGTCAGGTAAAGTATTCCCTTACTTTGTCTTTCCAACAAACAACCTGTAAGCAACTCTTGTCATTTTTCAGCAACTACAGACTTCTATGTTCTCATCCAAATGGCATGAAGCTTGTCTGCCTTCTCTGAATATCTGCCAACAGGAGCCATGTCACCTGCCACCTTCCCTGAAGTAACTTCAGAAAAGAAAATATGATATGTCTAGATAACATAGAACAGAACATCCAGTTTTCCACTACAGCTTCAAAAGATTGCAAACAACCTTGCATGGAGATGGACAGGCTTTCAACATCATTTGATAACACTTGTCAATCATAGAACACCTCTGATACATCTCTGTAATGAAAGATGTCCTGGATTTCTATCTAAAGGAGAGGGAGGAAAATGTTTCTTAAGAGTATTTAATGCTGAAATAAGCAGAAGAGAGAGAGTTGGAATTATGTTTAGGATAGTGTTGCAAGAAAGACAACTGAAGAAAAAAGAAGATTAGCTGACTAAGAATGGGATTATGGCTTAAGTTAGCCTTCCTTTAACCTTAGGCTCATGTCTTGTTTTAAAATGTAACTCCATACTGCCTAGAAATTATGAAAATTAGAGTTTCAACAGCTAAAAGGGGAGGGCAGATATTAAATTGAGGAAATTAGTTTAGGGCAGTTTTGTTCATCTGGGACTACATCTCAACATGGGTTTGTTCTGATTTTTCCTTCAAAAGAAATGCTAACATATAGTTGGACATCTATCATAATATCTACACCTCCATTAGCACTATTAGCACAGCAAGACCATGATGTGTTGTGCTGCTTCCCCAAACTGAAATAAAGTAATTTGTTTTGTTTTGTTTCCATTCAAATCATGTTCAATTCTCAGAGACTGACTGGATGAGTCCCTGCAGTTTTATTGGCAAGGTGTTTCAGAAGTGGTTTGCTACTGTCTCCTTCCTAGAGTTGAGGGGAAATGACTAGTCCAAGATCATCCAGCTGGGTTTCTGCCTAAGGTGGGACTAGAATTCATGGCCTCCCACTTTTTAGCCTGATGCCTTAATCACTACACCATATTGACTCTCAAATGCAACCTCTCCTCAATGAATTTTGTCTCTGTAGTTTTTGGAGATAATGCCACCACCTTGCTGATATTCAACAGGCTTAAATTTGGTTAATATTTATTTCAGGCAATGCTAGTTAGATTCCATGGTGCAGCCTTTCCTGATTGTCTTCAGTTCCCATATTCCCCTGACTGCATAGTCATATTTCAGATATTTGGGACTTCCACTCCCATAGTTAGGTTATAATAACTATGAAATTGAAAGGTCTCACTTTCAACCTAGATCTAAGGAGAAATTTCCTAACAGTGAGAACAATTAAACAATGGAACGGCTTGCCTTCAGAAGTTGCAGGTGCTCCATTAATGGAGGCTTTTAAGAAGAGACTGGGCATCCACTTGTCTGAAATAGTATAAGGTCTCCTGCTTGAGCATGGGGTTGGACTAGAAGACCTCCAAGGTCCCTTCCAACTCCTATTCTGTTTTGTTCTGCTTTAAACGTACATCGCATATCTGAGGAGTCATTAGAGATAATTGATATGCATTACTCCCCAACAGAGAATTTGATACCTAAATCAGACAGTAATCCCCAATATGTTAAAATAAGAGTGTTTTAATTAACAGATAAAGCATATATCCATTCTGGGATGAAAACAACTGATATTTTTTAGTTCCTTCTCATTTGCAAAATTTGTTGATCAAATCTCAAAGTCCTCTCTCTACAAGTTAGGAAATTAACATCAAACCCTATGACAGAGCAGTGTGTGGGAGAGCAAAAGATAGGTGTGATTTAGTGTCTGAAACTCCCATAGGTTCTGACATTTTAAACTGTCAAGATGTGCTTTCTTGCCATATTAGATTCAATAAAGTGGTGGGGGAAGAGCAAAGGGAAAAATGCATAAAGGAATGATTCACATGACCACATCACAAGTTGTAGCAGCTTGCCAAGCAATTCACCCTGTGAAATCACATCTCTCAAGAGTGGTGTGCAGCTGGCACATGTGCACTTGTTATCAAACATCTCATCTGTCAACTCAGCATAGTTGGGGGCTGAATGAGCTCCCCCCCCTTCATTTCCCTTTCGTTACCACATAGAAGAATCTGCTTATCTTTTTTCTCTTTTGTAAGTTCCCTCAAGTGTTTTCTTTCATTGTTATGTTCTCCATTTAAATACTCACCTCTCCCAGGAAGAGTAATAAATATTTGTGGAGACTACTAGTCCTTCTAAAATTGATGGTGCTACCTCAATGGGTAATAAGATACCTGGAACCAAGCTCAGAGAGTGCCAAGAATTCAACAAAGCTCAAGATTTTTTTTGACCACTTGACTCAGTGTCCTATAATACATTTCATGAGCTTTCTTCTTAATCACTAAGGCAACATACAAGATTTGTCCTGCAGATCATTTGTCCTTCTCCACACGAAATATGTTGGGGAATTTGGAGAGTGACCATATCAAAGAAAGTGGAAGTACAACATTTTTTCACACTCAGTTTCCAAGTGGATGGGGCCAGGACAAAGTCCAAAGCTCATTTTATTGGCATTGTTCTTTAATTAAAATTAATCACACATGTGTATATGTGTGTGTATGTAAAATGAGAGGTGGGGAGAGAAGGAGAGATCTGGGGCAACTTTGGGAGTGTTTGATTCTACAGTTTCAGTGTCTGCTGCTTCAGTCTTACTTCAGCAAGGTCTTTGTTCTTACTTGTACATTTTAGCCATCAGTGACTTCTCCGGTAGCCCAACACATTTATTGCTCCATTATCTTTATTTCCCCACTTTCCTGAACCCCTATCAGTCACATGCAATGTGTTTCTCCTTCATTCACACTGCAGGAGGTGCCCATTAGCTCCAGATACAGCTTTCATAAGGCTCTGCATTTCATTTACCAGATTTACAACCTGATCTACTTTGATGTGTGGCCTCTGATAACCATCAGGTGTATTTGGGTTTCATGGCATAGTTAACTCTGAATACAAAGGGCTTCTAAGGATTTCCTAGAGCTACAAAGATAGTGATGCTACATTGCATACCCAAAGAAGAGTAAGAATTCAGGAAGGGAGGGAGGAATTTCAGGTCTTTTTTTAGGAGCAAAACCAGAGAGAAATGGAATTTGAAATTTAATGCATATTGGGGCAAAGAGAATTCTATTAAAATTAAAAGCACCTTGAAATAAGGGAAAATAGGGAGAGCTGCAGAATCTGGGAGACTCAAAGTAGATTTACTAGGTTATCTCATCTTGCAAATGCCCCTTTCTTCCTTCTAAATTACACTGTTGAATCAAACCACTGAAATTGAAGTAGAGCAAATATTAAAAATTCATCCTCATCTTCTTTCAGTTGCTCCAGTCAATATCCCTGCCTTCATTCATTTTTTCCTTTCCCCAATTTTTTAAAATAAATTTTATTGATTTTACAATTAAAACAAACCAACAATACATACATAAATGAAAGAGAGAAAAAGAAGAAAGGGAGAAGAAAATAGAAAGAAAAAAATAGAAAACAATTAAAAACATTATCATCTTCAACAGTTTATAAGACCTCTTTTTTATCCTTAATTTATGCCATATTCACACACCTAATCCTTACATATATCTGTGTATCACTACTATGGATTTATCCTATCCTCTTTTGCCTTTTAGTGTGAAGTCTATCTTTGGTCTATCCATTTGTACCTGCAGTTCCAGCTGTTGTATTATATTGAAGTGTCTTTATTTTTTAATGCCAAAGTTAATTTGTCCATTTCTGCACAACTTGAAATTTTTTGAATGATCATCTCCTCTGATGGAACATGAGGCTGCTTCCAAGATTGTGCAAAAGCCAATCTGGCCACTGTCAAAATGTGTATTATTCACTTTTTTTGATATTTGTTTATCAAAGATCCCTAACAGAAAGGACTCTGGTTTGAATTCGATCTGTTCTCTTGTCATTTCTTCCAGCCAATTTCTAATTTTCTGCCAATATTTTTGAGCTTCTGTACAGGACCACCACATATGGAAAAAAGTTCCCTCTTTTTTTTTGCACTTCCAGCAATTCGGACTCGTATTGTGGTGCATCTTTGCTAATCTCAAAGGAGGAAGGTGCCATCTATAAAACATTTTATAGGTGTTTTCTTTGTATGCTACCGATTTTGTAATTTTATTATTTCTACCACAGACCTTTTCCCATTCTGTTATGGTGATGTATATTCCTACTCCATAGTCCTATATTCCTACTCCAGGCTATCATGTTCCCTTTTACAATTTCTTCTTCTAATTCTACTTCTAATAAATAATTATAAAATTTTGTTATATATTTTTTTGCCTGATCCTAATAAAATTTTATCTAATTGCTGGAGTTTATTGTTAATTCCAAATTCTTTCTTGTCCTGTTTATATCTACTTTGAATTTGAAGATATGCCCACTGATCAATTTTTAGCCCCCGCTCTTGAAGTTCTTGCCATGATTTCAAATTTCCTTATGTATCCAATACATCTTTATATTTAATCATTTTAGTGATATCCAGATTATTTGGGTGGATCATCGCCTCCATTGTTGAAATCCAGACTGGTACTTTTAAATAGTGTTTTTTCCATATTTTCTTCCAATTAGTTAATAATGAGTCTCTGATTAGGTGTCTGTGAAAATATTTCTGGCTAGTTTTTCCTACATCCCATAAAAAAGCATGCTACCCCCTCTGCAAGTCATGGCCTTCTAAGAATAATATTCTCTTATTGGTTAAATTTACCCATTCCTTCAACCATACTAAAGAGGCTGCACTATAATACAACTCCCATTTTGGAAGGGCCAGCCCTCCCCTGCTCTTCATATCCTGCATTGCCTTTAAATTTATTCTAGGTTTTTTCCCTTGCCAGATAAATTTTACAGTTATTTTATTAAGTTCTTCAAATAAAAATTTGTGTACTTTGTTTGGGATCGTCTAAAATATATATAGGAATTTTGGAAGAATATTCATTTTAACAGCAGCAATCCTGCCTAATAATGAAAGTTGCAGCTTACCGCATGTTTCTAAATCCTTCTTTACCTGTTGCATCAATTTATCATAATTATTTTTCTTAAGTGTCTTACAATGTGCTGTCAAACATATTCCTAAGAATTTAACTTTCTTTATCACTTGTATTCCCATAACTTCTTCTGGATCTATTTTCTGTTTTTCTGTTAAATTTTTGGTCATTAATTTTGTTTTCTTCCTATTAATTTTAAGTCCTGATATTGCTCCAAATTGTTCTAATTCATTCATCAATTTTTGTCCTATTTCTATTGGTTCCTCAGTGAAAAAAAATCATATCATCCGCAAACGCTTGCATCTTATATTCTTCTTTCTTAACATTTAATCCTTTTATGTCTGGGTTCTGTCTAATTCGCATTAGTAATGCTTCTAATGATAATGTAAAGAGCAGGGGTGAGAGTGGGCAGCCCTGTCTGACTCCTTTTTCTATTTTTATTGGGCGGGTATATTCCCCGTTTATTATAATATTAGCCTGTTGTGTATCATAAATGGTTGTTATAATGTTTTCACACTTGGTGCTTAAATTCATATTATAAATTTTTGGATTAAAAATTGCCAATTTAAATTATTGAAGGCCTTCTCTGCATCTAAAAACATAAGTGCAATTTGTTTTTTGGGGTGGGCTTCGTAAAATTCTAAGACATCTAGTACTATTCTTAAGTTGTTCCTGATTTGTCTGGTCGGGAGAAATCCATTTTGATCTTCATATGTATGCTCATTTAACATTCTTTTTAGTCTACTTGCTATAATAGAAGTGAATATTTTGTAATCAGTATTTAACAGTGAAATTGGCCAATAATTATGTATATATTGGGGATCCGAATCCTCCTTCGGGATCAGCGAAATCAATGCCCCACTCCATGAGTCCGGCATCCTGGCTGCCAATAAGACATCATTAAAAACTTCCACCATAAGAGGTCCTATTTGTTCTGCTATTGCCTTGTACAGCTCCCCTGGAATCCCATCTGGTCCCAGGGATTTATTGTTTTTCTGGTTCTCTATTGCTGATTTCAGTTCAAACCAAATAAATTCTTTGTTTAATAATTCTTCCATTTCTTCCCCAATTGCTTTATCCTTCACTTCATCTAAATAGTTTCTTATTCTATCTTTGTTAATTCTTCCTTTTTATGTAACTCTTCAAAATACTTATGGGCCATTTCTTTTTTCTGTTCTATCTCCTGTTGTATATCCCCCTTTCCATCTATTAGCTGGTATATCAATCTCTTTTCTTTCTTTTTTTTTTTTAGTCTATATGATAGCCATCTCCCTGGCTTATTAGCATGCTCAAAATAAGTTTGTCTAGTCAAATTCAAATTTATAATCATTCTCTCTTGTTCAATTAAATTCAATTTATGTTCAGTTATTATTATCTGATTTTGCAATTTTGAATCCTTTGGGGTACTCTGTAATTGAGTTTCCTTAATTTTTTGTTGTAATTTGTTTTGCTGGGCATATTTTTCCTTATTCCTCTTGTTGTTATAAGAGATTGTTATACCTCTTATTACTGCCTTCATTGTATCCCAAATGTTTTGTTTCATAGTTGCTCCATTATCTATTACTATTTTTCCATAAAGATGCTTAAAAAACTCTTTTTGATCTCCATTCGGGGCATAGATTACCACTAAGAGAATTGGGATGGCATTAATCCAGATCTGCAAAACCAGAGTTCTTCCCTCAGAATCCAACCATATTAAATCTGCTTTCAAATCCTCTTTAACATATACTGCAATCCCAACTTCCGGTTTGAGCTTCTTCAGTGACAGACCAAAACCTCATCTCTGGGAGGCTTCGATCCATGCATGCCACTGGAGTGCCCCGAGCCGGCTGGTTTTGGGGCTAAGCCACCCTATAGAGGTGGTGAAGAGGGGGGAGACTGCCAGCAGGGTTGTGGAGAGCCGCATCTCTCCTCCCCAGCTGGCCATTGCTCCCTTTCCCGAAGGCGGTTGCAGCAGTGGTCAGAAATGGCCACCACAACGAAGAACTTGACCGGAAAAGAATGTGCAGGAGGAAGATAAGAGAAAGTTTTGGTTGACCGGGTCAAACAGCAAAAGCTACAAATAAGGTACCCTGGAATTTAAATTTAATAACATTGTTCCCTAAGAAGATTTTGAAGCTACGAAGGAGAGAGAGAAGGGAAAAGATTTGGTTTTCTCCTTTTCCTATACTGACAGCTAAGAGACTTAAGCAAGAAATTGGGAAAAAAATCCACTTTGACGTCAATAGGCATTTAATGCTGAAAATAAAAAGTCAAAGGGATAATAAAGATTTCTGGATAATTAAAAGCTTTTGAAAACAGGCAAGGAGAGAAAAAGAATAAAAGGGTAGGATCTGGAAGGGAGGAGACTGCCTGGAATTAAAAAAGAACTTACAGCAAAATCTCAACAAGACTTCCAAAAGATACATTCTAACTGAAATATCGCAACAAAAACCCCAGGAAGAGAAAGTCAAAAAAGAAATAAGAAGATATAACTCGGGACTATCTGGATTACTTGATGATTTCTGGATACTTGGTTATTGTTTTGAATGACTAAAATCAATTGGGTGGTTGTTTAAAACTGTTTAAAACGGCTCCACTTTTAGAAGAATTGAAAATGGAACTTAAAAAGTACAAAGAAGATGCACAAGAAGGGAGAGGTTCTTTTGGCTTCGTATTTCAGTTTTTAGAAATGGAGATTTGGAATTATGAGAAACAACAAGAAATGCCTGCAGAACAAGAAGATTGCGACAAAGAAGAAGCCATCTTTGATGAACAAGTAATCTTAAATGGGGGGAAAAAGGGAAAGAGGGGAAAGAGAATGGAAAGTTTAAGATTGGGAAAAACAACTCCCCCCCAAAATAGAGTGAAAAATAAGTATAAAATCAGAAAGCAACAGAAGAGGGAAATGCAGAAGAGAGAATTAGAACTAGAGAGACAAGGGGGTAAAAGGGGGAGGGAGAAGATGAGAGGGAAGAAAGAAAGGAAAAGAAGTTATAAAGGACAGAAGCAAAATATAGAGAAACAGGTTCTATTTAGAGATAATGGGTGAAAACTTAATGGAAAAAGGGATTCTGCAAAGGTACATAAGATAGTATGGTTATATTAGAAGCAGAAATAATTTTAGAAAATATGAAACAATGTATGATTAAAATGTCTGATAAAATAGCTATTGTAATTCAGTGGAATGCTTGTCAATAAATGTAACAAAAGGTATATTTAATGATTTATAAAACATATGTGAAGAGAAATAAGGGGAAATTAATTATGGAGATTATATGTGTTTTTAAGGAAGTATGATATTTAATTGAAAAGAAGTGTTAAAGATGTTAAGATTTTAATGATTATTAATGATAGAACTGAACTGGAATGGAATGAGGGTTTATAATTACATATATTTACAATCTTTCTTTTTTTTAAAAAAAAAAGAATATAGTGTGTATTATAAGAATGTACCAAGCAGAATTCGATTGGAAGTTATGTATTATGTATTATATTGAAAGTCATAAACTTAAGGTATATATTGAAGTTTAAATAAGAGTTGAATGGATGTAATTAAAAGATATAAAGGTGTCATACTCCAATTAGTAACTACAGGAGAAAATTTGTTTAATGAGAAAAAATAATATGAAATTGAAACAGAACAGACAAAAGTATAAATATAATGATTTGAATTGAGATGAGATAATCAAAATAAAGTTGAGAAAATTAAAAGAGGGGAAAAACTATATAGAAAATGTAAAATAGTATAAGATATGGAATAGAATACAAAAAGGAGCATGAAATTGAGTTTTGTGTCTGTATAAAGAAATTCAACCCGGGACCATGCTATTTTCAAAAAAGATGTTTTACTTGTATTTTGTGTGTGAAAACCCAAATAAAACTTTTTTAAAAAAAAAAACATATATTGCAATCGCTTTTTTTCCCCCATGTCTGCAGGTGCGGTAAATAGCTTCCCTAATTTCAGACATTCTAGGTATTTTTTCATCTGTTTTCTTTATATGAGTTTCTTGTAGGCATATCATATCAGCATTTTGTTTGATTAGTTTAGCTATTATCCTTTTCCTTTTTATCGTCAAGTTTAAACCATTTATATTAATTGATAGTAGTTTCTTTTCTTCTTCCATTTAATTAATTCTGTTTCGCTCTTTGTCTTGTAATGGCTCCGGTCTCTCCTTGTGCCTGAAGATGTGTCCTACTTTCTTCTCTCTCCTGATGTAGATGAGTATTTCCTTGATTTCCTAAAGTTCCATCTCTGTTCTTATGATAGCCTTGATCTTCCTGGGAGTTTGTTTCCAGTTCCTCCTTACTGCTCTGGTCTGCCGGACCTACCAATCACTCATAAAATTCCTGGGCCTTTTCCATGGAGTCTATTTTAATTTTCCTTTCATTCCAAAAAACTAACATCCCCTCTGGGATTAGCCATTTAAATATGATTCTTTTCTGATTTAGGTAAGCTGCTAAGAACTTGTAGTCTCATCCTTGTTCTCTTACTCTTCTTGGTATTTGTTTGAGAATGAAGACCTTTATACATGATTGTTTCATCTCTTGACATCCTATATATGATATCCCTGACACTCCTTCTCGCAAATCATATATGGACTTCTCTTGGGCATTTGTGGCATCTCGCATAATTAGTGCTAATCCTATAAACTTCATCAAACTCCCTTAAGATGTCATCTTTATCCTTTTCCAATAGTCCAGCCAGTATTCCCGCCATTAGTTGTTCCAGGTCTTCTTCTTTGGATTCCACTACATTCTCAAATCTCAAGTATGTAGCAGCCTTGTTCATCTCTAGGTAAACCAGTGAGTCCTCCATTTCTTTACTCACATTCTTTAATTCTTCATCTACCCTTTCTAATTTCCTTTCGGTTCATTCAGTCCTTTTCTCTACCTCTTTTATTGTTGCTTCATTTTTCTCCAAGGCCTGCTGTAATAATCCAACTTTGTCCTCTACTTTGGAGATATCCGCTTTCATTTCTGCTTTTAATTTCCCCATCTCCTCTTTTAGTTCATTGATATATGCTCTCATCTCATTATAGTTTTTCATCATTGTTTCTTGCAGCTTCATCATAGATTCCTGTAAAGTCAGCAAAATTGATTGGATGTTGGCATTTGAGATGTTAGCTTGTTTCTCCACTGGTAATGTTTCTTCTATGGTTTTTTGTGCCATGGGCGAGGGTGTTGCCGACATAGTTGTTAACATTGGGGTGACCTTCCTTCCAGTTTTCAAAGCTGTAGTAGTTGTGGAAGTCATTTCTTTTAAGATTTGTTTCTGTTGTTATACTATATTAATTATATTATCCCAAATTAACATTCAGTGATAGAATCTCTGAATTAGGATTGACCAGTATCTAATTACTTAATCTATCTATCTGCTGGATAGCTGTGCTCTTAACTGGTTACTGGAGTATAAGTACTTATATATAAAAATATTATCACTGTATTATTTTAAATCCAAATTCTAAATCACATATATAATTTTGTAAGGTCTATGCTCAGCCTCTATACATAACTTCATGTAATAATATATAAATCCAACTATATTTAAATATTATAAATAAATATGTGTATTTATCTAACCTTATTTTAAATATTCTTAAACACAAACAGTATTACATTTGTCCCCAAGTGGATTAATTGTGATCACACAATAAATTATAATATTAATACATAAAATCCTATACTTATTAATTAAATAATACTTAATGTTCTTACTATTTTCCCTATATATCTAATCAAAGTATAACTATTACTATTATCAATTAAATCAATTAATTCAATTATTTAACGATCAGTTACAACGATCAATTTTCCTTTCCCCAGTATGCATATTTATAATCATTATAAAGAGAGAATAAAGAAGGAGAGATAGTTCATCATAGTGCCAGATGGTGAGGGAAAAAGAAGAAAAAAAAATGAGCAGAAAAAAGGGAGTAAAAAAGGGGGGGAAAGGAATTTTGAAGTAAGTTTTTAGCTTTCCGTCTCTAAGTTTGAGAGCTTTCACTCCAAATGCACTGGAAGTGGGGAGGTAAAAAATGCTGAGTAGTGACTGCAATTACACGGTATCTCCACACATTCAGAAGCTTCCACTTTTACTTTTTGTCTTAGCATTCCTAAGTTCAATTTTCCTGATTTTCTTCAGATGGAACCACCTCCTCAATTAGATCAGTATGCTCCCTAAAGGGCTGTTAAGTAGTTTATATCAGTTATATTGTTACGATAGCTTCAGGGTTTCTAAGTATCGCCTGTGGCACCACACTGTCTCTGTTCCGTCAGCTCCGATCTTCTTCCCGTCTCCACTTTAATAAAGTCTTTCAGAATAAAAATCAAATGAGATAGTCCAAATCCTCCACAACTTCCAGGCACTTTCCAGCCGCTAGTCTCCCAACCTTGTAAACTTCCCTTTTTACTCATTATTATCCTCTCTCTCTCTTCTGTCTGCCAAGCCCTTTCACTTTCACTTGCCTCGCATCCGCTGTTTGGCCGCTTTCTTTTAGGGCTCTGGACAGACACTTGTAACAGCCTTATAAAAGTCTATGGCATTCCAATCCTCCTCTCCGCTGCTAATTTTCTCTGCCACACTCTTCCTGAATGATCTCACAAACTGTCACTCACTCACTTCTTTACATCGGTGGCAGTCCGGACTTTGGAGCCACCATTGATAGGGGTCTGTTTCTTGCTCGTTCGGCTCTGGGCTCTTTGCTGCAGGGGGGTTGCCTTCCCCACACTGCAACCCGAGTCTCCCCCACACTGGCATGAATCTCTCCGGGACTCGTGCACCCTCAAAGGATTGTGCCAACTGCAAAAAGAGATTAACTGAAACCACAGATGGGCTTCTGCACCTCTGTTCATCCTTGCCTTGCCACCAGAAACCCCTTTCCCCAATTTTAAATGTGATATTTCTCCCTGAAATCAGCTTAGCATGAGAAAAAGGATAAAATGTGCTTTTATTAGACATTCCATTCCATGGCTTTCTAACTGATATAATTGTTTCCAGAGATTCTAGACTTCTAGATTGTATTTAGATCCTAATACTGTCCATTCCACCAAGGCTGGGTATATATGTATATATTGGGAAGGGGGTATATATGGGAGGGTATTGATTCCAAAGTTACCCCAAATTAGAAAATTAACATTAATTTTTGACTTCCAATATTTATTCCTTGATAGCAAACTATCAACTATCAATTTGAAGTACAAATGGCCAGGCTGAAATTATCCTACTTCCAGTACATTATGCAAAGACCAAGCCCTCTAAAGAAATCTATAAAAGTAAAAAACAGGTGGAAGGAAAATAAAAGGCAATGGCCAGCTGGACTCAGGACTTTGGGAGCAATGACTGTATCTTTGGGAGTGCTGAAAGAATAGGTTAGGGATAGATCATTATGGGGGGGAAACCTACCTATGTGTGGTCCAGTGGTGGGATTCAAAAAAGTTTATTGCTGGTTCTGTGGGCGTGACTTGGTGGGCATGGCAGGGGAAGGATACTGTAAAATCTCTGGTCAGAGGTGGGATTTGTCAGTTCTCCAAACTACTCAAAATTTCTGCCATCGGTTCTCCGGAATTGGTCAGAACCTGCTGAATACCACCTCTGGTGTGGCCACAATAACCTGATGGCACATAATCAATTGATATATGTACATACATATATTTCTAAAATGTAAACGTTTCCCTGTCAATTGGGTCCAACTCTAGGGCCTGGTGGTCATCTCCATTTCTTGGCCGAGGGAGCCAATGTTGTCTGAAGACAATTTCTCTGGTCATGTGGCCAGCCTGACTACATGTAAAAAGCACAAGGAATGCTATTTTCTTCCCACTGAAGTGGTACCTATTTATCTACTCACATTTGGATGCTTTTGAACTGCTGCTAGGTGAATAGGAGCTGGGGCAAGAACAGGAAATAGGGTGGGGTGAAATAAAATAGGATAGGATAGGGTAGATGGAAGGGACCTTGGAGGTCTTCTAGTCCAACCCTGTGCTCAGACAGAAAAGCTCCAGTGTTGGAACATTCACAACTTTGGGAGGCAAGTTGTTCCACTGATTAATTGGTCCAACTGTTTAACTGTGTTCTAAGAATATTTTTTCTTAGTTCTAGTTTGCTTCTCTCCTTGATTAGTTTCCATCCATTGCTTCTTGTTCTGCCATAAAGTGCTTTGGAAAATAGCTTCAGGTTCACCCTGTTGTGTGGAGTTCAGGTCATACATATGTACATATACATGTATACTACATATATTTGTGTAAGCGCTAGCTTCAATATTGTAAATTATTGCCTTTTTGGAGCTGTTATATGGAATCTACTATGGGTTCCATGAATTTGTTTCCTTGGAGGAGATACGAGATAAGGAAAGAATTTTCCAGATTCTACTTATTCATTTGAGACTTGTTTTCCACCATTGGAAAAATAAATTCATGGTCTCATTCAGTAGACTGAAGATCTGGTGTTACTTGTGTATTGAGAATGAGTTCTTACAGACACAGACTTTCATAGGGACTATTATAATGAAATATGGCCACATTTCAAATTCACATACATACATACATACATATTGCAAACATGAATGCAATAATAAACTCTATTATAATTTTTTTAATAAACCAAAGCAAAGCAAAATCCTACATGCCTATGGAGTTGTCCAGAAAGGTTCTATTTTTACTTGCTTCTAAAAGGTCATCAGATTTGGAGAAGGTCTTATTTTTAAGGAAAAGCTATCCCACAATATGGAGGTCATGATGGAAAACACTTCCTCCTGGGCTGACTCTCTTAATATAATGGGATTTACATGTAATTACAACAAATTTTTCTATTTGTATTTTTACTGGACAGGTTAATGCTAGCTACAATAGAGGCTACTGAAGGTGCCAAGCCATATAGCGTTTTTGAGGTTCACTGCAGCATAACCATATTAGTTATTTCCATATGGAGGTTGAAGATGCTGGTTTTTGGATCTTCTTATTTTCAGACTGGGTTGAGAGACAAATGAATCATTGTATGCTTCCTAGAAGTAAAGAAATTTATTCAGAAATGTTTTCCCCCTGAACTTTACTTAAATACCATGAGAAGGAGGAACTAGCTTGAATATTAACAACCTGTCTGGAGAAGGATAGAAAGAGTAATGTATAGTTCAGTTACAACTGCAAAATATCCTGGAAATCTCATTGGAATGGAGGTAGTCAACTTTAAGGAGTCCATAAATAAAGCATGCTATTTTCAATTCAAAGTTGTGGCAGAGGGCAGGCAACTGTACTTGTGAACATTATTTTAAACATTTCTCTACTACCTTCTGTGAAACAGAATGGCTATATACCTGGTTTTTTAACTATGCAAGACGCCTGGGGTTCTTTATTTCTGAGCTTGGAAAAAAGTCATATTTTCTTCCCTGTACAGAATGTAATTAAGTTGCTATTGCAGTGTCCATCTTGGGTTAGCAAAGGTAGTGCAGCAAGTAGCCATATTGCTTAGCGCTGCAGTCCATCCAGGAAAGATGAGATGTCTAAAATTACCCACTCAGCATAAGGAAATGATACTTTTTTAATTGGATACTGCTTGGCTAGCAATCATGCTGGAGTCTGTATTATATGGGCTATGTACAAGTAAAATGAAATTTACAGCATATGTTGACTGTAGCAAATGCAACTAGGTTTCAAGCTCCTGCCTACTCTTATTTGGAGGAGGAACTGAGTGCTTGCAGAGAAGGGAGAGTCCTTGGAAGAGATAAATGTTGAGAGATTAATTCCTAAATTCTACTGCTAAGACATTGTAGGACTGCAGCTTGTTAAAGGAATGGGAAGGTTTCCAGAAGGATACTTCTGTTGCCAAAGGCATTGTGAGGAAAGATAAATCTCTCCACACCGTTAAGGTAATAAGCAACTTTGTATACAGCCATGATCATATCATGGAGGTCTCAAGTTGACTTTATGCTTTTAGCACTCTTATCCAACTTTTTCTTCAGACCTGCAGAGAAAGAATTTTCAGATGAGGAATCAGGATGATGCCATCTGTGTTCCCAGCCTTCTCTTCCCCTTCCAAATGGTGCTCAGCTTTGGAATTGGCAAAAATATATCCCAGATGTAGGGAGATATTAATACCACAAATATTTTACAGAGAAAAAGGAATACTTTCTTTTAGTCAGTCTCACAAAGCTACCTAAAGCCCCTAGGACTTCTCTGCAGCTAAACCAATCAGAATTAACAACTTGGGAACACATATGCTTGATGAGCTCCAATGTAACATCACAAAAAGTCATCACTTCTACATGAAGCTCAACCATATCTGGTAACTACATTAGGATTAATATTTCAGTTGCACTTGTCATCCAACAAACTTTCCCTTTCTCTTATCACAAGAATGCATTGACCAAACGTCAGTTGTTGCAGAATGGAATGGAATGGAATTCTTTATTGGCCAAGTGTGATTGGACACACAAGGAATTTGTCTCTGGTGCATCATCTCTCAATATACATATAAGCAATAAGTGATAAATCATGATTATAATAATAACTCATAAGATACAACACTCAGTGATAGTCATAGGATACTAAAGCTTGTTTCAAAGTAAAAAAGAGGGAAGTGATCACCCACCCAATTCTAATTGTAACTAAGTACTGACTTTAGAGAACCCAAGAAAGAGAATTTTTAAAGGTGCATTCACTTCCCCACCCACTGACATCAAACAATTGCCCATAAATTCAGATGAAAGCCGGGAAAACAGAGAAAAATCATACAGCTTCTCTTTTCCTCCTCTTAAATACATTGCTGTCTTGTCTCTCCCATTTCCTATTGTTCCTATCACTTCATGAACAGGTTTCTCAAAGCACTGTGCAAACACATATCTAAAACCTGTCTAATCCAATATCTTGTTTCTCAGAGCAGAGATTTGTGTTCCTCTGAAAAGCTATCATCCACTCTGGATATTCTTCCATGGAGAGAGCATCAAATGGCCGATCCATTTCATTTCCCCTTCATTTGGTGCAATGGTTAAAACATCAGGCCAGAAACCAGTTCTAATCCTGCCTTAAGGATGAAAGAAACTGCAGGATGTTGGAATTGTTGCTTTTTCTCAGCCCAAAGAAGGATGCACTGGCAAGACACTTTGGAAAACATTGCCAAGAAAATTGTAAGGATTTGTCCAGGCAGTCGCCGGGAGTCAAAACTGAGTTGAAGACACAAATTTTCTTTCCACTGAATTTTAAACAGCTACCTTCATCTGACAGCTTAGGGCAAGCGATTCAAACAAATATTTGCTATTCCATCCTTTTTCACAGAAACAAGAAATATGGAAAAAAATGAGAGAGCACATAAACAAATATTATTGTGATTTAAAGCATTATTTAGATTTAAAGCATTATTTAGTGGCAGCTAGAAATCTTGCTTCCTTCTAGCCCCCACCCCCCCAAAAAGATTGAATGAAACACAGCCCAAAGGAAGCAAAGTATTTTAAATGGTTGACTATCACTAAATGTTGTATCTTATGATTCTTGATGAATGTATCTTTTCTTTTATGTATGCTGAGAGCATATGCACCAAAGACAAATTCATTGAGTGTCCAATCATATTTGGCCAATAAAGAATTTTATTCTACTCTAATAAAAATTTATTTGACCACTCATCTGCCCTTTAACAGGTTCATTCATCTGGTATGTTTCCATGTTTCCTCAAATTTCAGCAAAAATGCTGAAACAAATGAAAAATGCTTGGCAATTTCATGGAGAGAGCTTCTTTCCAAAAGAAGGAAAGTAATATTTTAAAATGTTTTTTTCCAGGAAGCACCAAGGTTGGGAAACACAGGTCTACATGTCAACAAGGGATGCTAAATATATCTTGCACACAGATAAAACATCTTCACTGCAGTCAGTGACAGTGTACCTGTGCATGACAAACTGTTTCCTGATCTCACAACACAGAGAGGGTGGGGTCTGCTCACCATTTTTAACAAGTTGAGAACTACACTCAAAAGTACAGGCTGAACAGAATGCAAAAAAGCTATTTTTGCTCAAATTTTAGAAAAGATGCAGTGAAGACATTTTCAGCCAACATGAAATAGTCAGGAAGTTGGTTGGTGAGCTCAAAAACATTGGAGCACATGAAGCTTTATCCATGTTATCATGGTGCAGAGAGGGGTATATGTAGCCCACTAGATGTAATTGAGTAGCATCCTTCATTTCAGTCATAAGTTGCTCGTGGAAGGGCTACAAGTTCCCCACAATTGCCATTTGATATATTCAGGTACTGTGACTGGACTACAATAAACTCATTGACTCTTACATGGTAACAAAAAAAATGCAAAAAACAAAATTATTAATGTTTGTTGTGAATTAGTGGTCATCTGCAATTTTACAGTCCATGCTTACAGTTTATCCTTGGTATTTAGGGATTACTTCGGATAAGCAATATTAGTTTATTTCTTGGAATCATCAAACAGAAAGGAGCCATGGTATGCCTGTTTTAATTTTGTTAACTAGCACCAGCAGATACTTCTAACATTAAGAGCTGTAACAGTTGCCAAGAATTCAGCTTTTCCTTTGAAGTCTGTGGTTAAGAGCCTGATCTTATGATGTGTTGCAGATCATAAGATCTAACTCCCATCATTTGCACACAGAGACATATAATTTCTAGCTTTAAACCATCAAATACTAGGATACTTTGCTGAAGGCTGTATCCTCTTTCTTCTACTGAAGCCTTTTCTTGTTGCTATTCTAAAACCAAGTACATTATTTTTTTTCCATCTCCTCTGGATTAAAAATACCCAACTGGAATATTTTGAAAGGAAAAATATTTCAGCTTGTTGTATTAAAGAGTGGGAGTGAACAACTTTTTTCATCCAAGAGTTATGTTGACTGGGAATTAAGGAATTGTGCTGCAACAACATATTTGACCTAGCTGTTGAGTTAACCCATGTTATAAGTTTGTAGACAGCATTGAATAATAAAGTAAACTAAAATAGCTTATACGAAGACCTGTTGAAGAACTAGCTTCAGATTTATCAGACATAACATGTTATACAAATGCATTTACTAGGTTTGTAGCTTATTTGGTTAAGGTTGTTGTATGGACACAGCCTTTTTTTAAATATAATAATTCCATCTTCAATTAAACTGTTGTCCGGATACAAATATCTTTGTAAAATGATAATCAAAATGTACAATATTCATCACAATAGCAGTAATTCTATAATAAAAATTGATGATTAAAATGATAATATTCAACATAATAAGCATAATATTTGCTTCTCGCTCTTAACATATCTTCTTTATTTCACTAATCTTTTTCTTTTGTTTCCCTGTTTCTAACTTCAATTTTTGTTATCTTTAATTTTTGTTATCTCCTTAATTGCAAGCATTAATCTATTAATTTCTGCACATTTTAATATTTTCCTAATCACATTCTCATCTGTGGGGATCTCTTCACTCTTCCAATTTTGTGCAAATACAATTCTAGCTGCAGTTAATATGTGAATAATTAAATATGCATTCCCTTTACTGTATTTTTCGGGTAAAATCCCCAAACAAGAATATTTCTAGCTTTAAATCAATATGCTGCTTTATCATTTTTTCCAGCCATGTGTGTATTTTTCTCCATTTTTTTTGCTTTTGAGCATGTCCACCACCACATACGATAATATGACCCACATATCTGGTGGCACTTCCAACATTAAGCCAACTTATCTTTAAACATCTTTGCCAATCTTGCTGGTGCAAAATGCCATCTATAAAACATCTTATACAAATTTTACTTGTATGCAGTTGGCATGGTTAATTTATAGTTCCTGTCCCACAGTTTCTGCCATTTATCTAACTCTATTGTATAATCAAAGTTTTTTTCCCATATTATCATTGTTTCCTTCACTTGTTCATCTTCCAATTTAATGCCCAATAAGTAGCTGTACATTTTCTTTATCAACTTTTCTTCTGTCCCTGTTAATATCTTGTCTAATTCTGTTAGTTATTTATAAAAACCATATAGTTTAACATCTTTCTCATATCTAGAATGTATCTGCACTTGTGAGTACCATAACATTTCAATCCCCTGATCACTCAATTCTTGTTTAGTTTTGAGTTCCCCCTTTTCATTCAAAATAATTTTGTAGCTAAAATTTCCCATGTTAATAACATTTGGGTGAACCAGTGCTTCCACAGATGAAAGCCAAACTAGTATCATGGTAATGTTGTCCTCTAATTTTCTCCCACACTAACAATAATGCATTCCTAATGTAATGTCTCTAAAAATAACCATGTATTTTATAAACACAGCCTTGAAGTTCCATCATATCAGGGACAAACTGAGAAAAAAATGTTACAAAGGTGTGAAATCAGGGCTGCAAAAAACCAAACAAACATTGAATGACAGCAAAGGGATAAAAAAAAGTCTAACTTGCAGCTGCCATTCAGTACAGTAATTATTTAGATTTTTTGCACTTCATATCAGATAATTTTAACCATAGGGGTTTTTAATGAAGTCTGCTTTCTATGCCCGTAAGTACAGACATCTTGCTAGGAATAAGATATCTACACTGAACAAAACTGCAGAGCAGGAACCCTACTCAGCATAAGCAGTTTACCCTTCATGTGTGCATGCATGCACATGCACATACCTTCCAGATAGAAAAATAGAAATGGCAATACTAGTATTTGGGCTATCAATACTTTATAGTACTGTATTAAGGCTAGTAGAGGAAATGAGAGCAGACACGAGTACGTAGTGCTTGCAACTATTGTTTAGAAAGAGAACTGGGATTTAATAAATCAAGGGAAATGGGTACTTTAAGAGCCAGTGGTTAAAGTGTTGTACTGCCACTTCTGCTGACTACTGGCTGCCTGCATCAGGCTCAAGGTTGACTCAGCCTTCCATCCTTCCGAGGTGGATAAAATGAGGACCTAGATTGTTGGAGGCAATAGGCTGACTCTGTAAAACTGCTTAGAGAGGTCTGTAAAGCACTGTTCTGACCTAGGCTTCCCAAGATCATGAAGCAGACTCCTCATCCCGATAAAACTGCTTTTATTTAGGTTAAAGTGAATTCCTCTCCAGCAAACAGTCTTTCATGAGATTGCACAACTACAGACTTTTATCAGGCTTGGAGAGTTACCAGGCCGATATCTTCCAAATGCCACACTGTAGCAGAAATTACTTTGGCAAGAAGTCAGGAACAGATCTCCACCCTAATGAATTGAACTAATTGTCTCCTGAAACAACCACTCTGCTTCCGCTCCTCTTTATTCCCTGTGGGAGGGGCCATTCACCATCCACCTGTGCTCTTACTCCCAAGTCAACCCTTGTCCTTAACTGTTTCCTTCTCCTGGCAGCTCTACACATGTACACACTGGAAACAGGCTCCAGCTGTTCTTCTCCCCCACTGATCTCCAACTCCGAAGGCAGCTGATAACTGCCAGACGGCCCTGGCCCCATCTCTGACAACAAGCACTGTAAAGTGATATATAAGTCTAACTGCTATTGCTACTTGCAAACCATTGGCTTGTAGGAAACAAAAAACCTCAGTAGTTTAAATGATCATCCACCATACAGTATACAAGGAGAGGATTATCTGAGGAGGCAATCCAAGGTAGAATGGCTAGGGCATTGCTGTATTCTCCAGACATTTCATTGAGGTTGTTTCCTGTACTGATGTCACTGATCCCATAATTCCACCAAGAGAAAGATCCACTTCTAGAAAGAATTTTTGTCATGTTTCATTGAATTGTTGTTGTTTTTTTAGTTTAGCCTGTGGTCCTGCCATTTCCTAAAGAGTGCAAAGAAAAAGAGCAAAGATAATTAGGAGACTGGAGGTTAAAACATACAAAGAATGGTTACAGGAATTGGGTATGTCTAGTTTAATGAAAAGAAGTGGTGACATGATAGCAGTTCCAATATCTATGGGGCTGCCACAAAGAAGAGGAGGTCAACGTATTCTCCAAAGCACCAGAAGGCAGAACAAGAAGGAATGGATGGAAATTAATCAAAAACAGAACCAACCTACAAATAAGGAGAAATTTCCTGACAGTTAGAACAATTAATCAGTGGAACGGCTTGCCTTCAGAAGTTGTAGGTGCTCCATCGCTGGAGTTTTTTAAGAAGAGATTGAACAAACATTAATCTAAAAGGGTAGTCTCCATCTTGAGCAGAGGATTAGACTAGAAGACCTCCAAGGTCCTTTCCAACTCTGTTATTCTGTTATTTAGAAACATAATGGAGGCACAGGACCCTCATTGCAGCATTTTGACATTTATAGAAACTTATTTCACAACTTTAGGCTTTTTCCTTCCTAAATTTCCTAATGAATGAGGCCCTACCATTAAGCAGAACAGCTTGAATATAACATGCATGGAATATCTTGCTGTCTCTTTTGGCAGAAATGATTTTACATTGTGTATCTAGCAAACTGTTACCTGATCCAGAACACAAAATTAGCATCTTCCAATTAAATCCAGCACTACTCATTTGAGAAAGAACATCGTTTCCTATCTATAGAAGGTAAAAGAGGGTGGGTGTGCAAAGAATGGGTAATTGCACTTCTGTAGACTTATTGTAGGAAATGGTGGCTCAGTGGCTAAAACGCTGAGCTTGTCGATCAGAAATGTCAGCAGTTCGGTGGTTCGAATCCCTAGCACTGCGTAATGAAGTGAGCTTCCATTACTAGTCCCAGCTTCTGCCAACTTAGCAGTTTGAAAGCATGTAAAAATGCAAGTAGAAAAATAGGGACCACTTTGGTGGGAAGGTAACAGCATTGCACTTTTGGCATTTAGTCATGCCGGCCACATGACTATGGAGATGTCTTTGGATAGCGCTGGCTCTTCAGCTTTGTAATGAAGATGAGCACCACCCTAGAGCTGGAAAAGACTAGCATGTATGTGCAAGGGGAAACTTGATCATTTTAGACTTATTATTTTTTATGCACAGGCTATTTCACAGTGTAAGCAGCAAATGAGTTTTTGCTATACAGATTTTTCACACAACCAGGAAGTACTACACTGCACATGAACATTGAATAAACACAATATGTTTGCCATCCCTGTTGGTCAATGAAATTATTAATCAGCAGCAGTGGTGGGATTCACATTTTTTTACTACTGGTTCTGTGGGTGTGGTTTGGTGGGCATGGTAGGGAAGGATACTGTAAAATCTCCAGTCAGAGGTGGTATTGGCCAGTTCTCTGAACTACTCAAAATTTCCACTACCAGTTCTCAAGAACTGGTCAGAACCTGCTGAATACCACCTTTGATCAGCAGGAATAAAACTATGAACATTATCTCTAGATTTTCAGCTACTATCAGATGGGCAGCTGTTATATGGTCACTGGAATTGAGCTAAGCAAATTCAGCCTGCTGAACTCAGGGTTCTATTGCAGAAAACTGAAAGGACTTCATTTTCTGTATCTATGTATGCATTTCTTTATTTATTTAATCACGTATTGACTTAACCTGTTTATTAACAAAGCATCCCTAGGCAACAAAGATATTAAAACAGAATAAACATAGCCAACCATAAGCAAATTTAAACAACGTATGTTGTGGGAAAACAACGTAAATAGTGGAAAAAGCTAAATATATACAGTTTCTCCTATGGAAAGCATTGGTTTGTTAGCCTCCTTCTTCTACATATTTTGTTGGGAGACTTGAAAAGACAGGTTAGGGATAGATTGTCATGGAGCAAATACATCAAGGTGGTTGCTAGGAATTGAAAACAATTTGATGATATATCTCTCTGTATTTTGGGAGAAAGAGAGGGAAGGGGAGAGAAACCTTTGCTTCAATTCAGGATCAATTAGGCTATGAATGGCCATATCTGTGTTGTGGCATTAATGCAAAAGTACTCCAGGATCACTTTTTTTTATAAACTTAATCTTCTAGTTTACAGCCCTCAGAATCCTATATTCATATATTTAAGAACTGCACAAACCCCTGAAACTGAAGTTTGGGGGTCATGGGTTATGCTGGGCTTCAGTTTTAGTGACTGGTTTCCTGACAAGCCATCATCAACCTGCACCAACTGAAAACCAGCTCAACCGAAGACCAAAGAAATGTAAACAGCTATAAAAATAGAAGCGCAGCCAGTTGCTTGTAGTTTACCTAGTAGACTATCTTGCTCCAGAGATGCCAGCCACAGTTGCTGGCAAAATGTCAGAAACCTGTTGTTGAGACCATAATCCACAGATAGATTTTTGTCAGCAGATACTAAATGTAAAAACTTATACAGAAATTTGGAGTGGTGATGTTATGTCATTAAGTCAATGCTGACAAGTCCATGCAGTTTCCTTGACATCATTTGCAGGGGTGGTTTACCATTGCCTTCTTCCTAGGACTGAGAAAGATTAACTGGGCCAAAACTGCCCAGCTAATGGGTAGGTTCCAAGTCAGGACTATCAACTTCCAGCCAGCACATTTTGATATTGCACCAAACTGGCTCTTGAAACAGATGTTATTGTGTTGAAATCACTGTCATTAAGGCATTTTGAATTAAGACATGATGAAATTTGACCCTCTTTATTTCTAAAGCTACTTTGATGAGAGTAGAAAATGTCCCATATTCAATAGGGTCAGTGAATTAACACCAAACAATTGGAAATGGCATTTACTTTTTACAAGCAATAGATATTGTTTTGTTTACTGGGTCATAGATTATCTTGGTCTATGTAACACAAAGATGCAATTTTACAATATATTCATTATAGAATAATATTTATCTATGTGGGATGCAACTAAAACAATTTTATTTACAAAGGTAAGCTCCAGAAAATAAATATTCTTGTGTGTTTGTAGTAGAAGACAATTGCACAGTTGATAACGTCAACTGACTGATAACATCAGCATCACGAACCCAGTTTCCCTGCTTTGTATTATTCAGAACAAGTTGGAAATCAACTTTCAGCAAATCCAGGGCATTTTCAGGGTGGAGACAAACATGAACAAGATCTCGTCCTAGGTGAGATTATCATCTCCCATACTTAAGTATTTGACTTCTTCACTCAATTTCGTTCTTTTCTTGGATTTCTTTACTTTTGCACAGGGAAAAAGAGTTACTTCAATTTCTTTTAATTTTCTAAAAAAAGGAAAAAATGAAGATTCTGAATTTGGAGGAGCCTCCAAGTTGGAGGGGGTAGCTCCTCCAAATTCAGAACAAATTTAGTCACACTGTTGGGCAAATCAGTTCTTGATTATAGCAGAAAGTTTTAAAGTATCTTTGGAGATTCTCAGTCATCCAAGTCATAGACTTTGTTTTTCCTTAAAGATATTTCACTGTCTCTTCCAAGCAGCTTCTTCTGTTCTCAGTCAGACCTGAAGAAGGTTTTTGGATGAGAAGCAAAACATCTTCAAGGAACAGTCCGTGTTGCCTTTGGAAAAGGTACTTTTGGGTTTAAAAAAAATCATATGCATGTTTTAGAGAAGATGTTGTTAGTAACAGTCACCCTGTTTTGGGGAGACATATGATCATTTCTCAAGTGTAAATCAGTAACATACAGGAACATCTTGTCACCTGACAGATCACAAGCCTCTCTCAATGGGAAAATGTGATAAGGAGAGAAGGAAAAAGAAAGTGGGAGGCTTATGACACTAAAGAGGTCTTAGGCCTCCCAGGTTATTGCAAAGAACACCTGCTACAGACTTAAGTGTTAACAGGCCTAGCTGAGTGGCATAGATTTTATTAGCCATGGCTTGGTCTTTGAAGGTCAATGAAGCCAATTCAAACAGTGCTGGCAAGAAAAGGGGGAGACTTCAATCAAGGACTGTGGATTCTATTATGTGTGTTCAAACTCTTGCCAGTCATCCATGTAATTGAAATAACTAAGGAGATTTTCTCTGGACTGGTGCAAGGAGAAAGGGGAGATGACTCAGAGGCTCTCCATGAAACCAAACTCCTAAGTAAGTGGCCCTCACCTTCCCCACAGACTGATGATTATATTTTCCTGATTTCCACATCATTGAGAGATTGCATTTTCCTCTGCCAAAAGGGAAACCGGAAGGAAAGAGTCTCACTGGAGTCTGATGCACTTGGAGGCTAAAACATATGAAGAATGCTTACAGGAATTAGGTATGTCTAGTCTAATGAAAAGAAAGACTAGGGGAGACATGATAGCAGCATTCCAATATCTAAGGGGGACTATTTTCCAAAGCAACAAAAGGCAAAACAAGAAACAATGGATGAAAACTAACCAAGGAGAGAAGCAATCTAGAATTAAAGAGAAAATTCCTACTGGTTAGATCTGGGAGGACGGTCCAGAAACGGACGCAAGACTCAGATAACAACAACAGCTCTTTATTAGTGACTTCAGATCTGAGCAAAGAATCCCAGCCACAGCAGCCCCTTATATAGGGCTGGCTGCAGCTAGGCAGCCAATGAAGGCAATTTGAGTTTGCCACTCTTGGCTGGACCAATCGCGGCAGCCCATTTACTAACCAACGCAGACAGTCTGCAGCGACCAATCACGATCTGCTATTCGCGGGCCAATCAGAGTTGCAGGCTTTCGAGCCTGCTAGTCCGGAACACCCCTCCCCTCTCGGTTCCATTTAAGGGGTGGAGTTATATAGTCTTGCAGGTAGGCAGGTCTTCGCACCTGTCTACCCGACTTACGCAATTCCAAATGTCCATGTTCAAATTCGGGTTCAGATGGACTGTTAGCTGGATCTATCAGGAACAATGAACCGGTGCCATGGTTGGGGCTCTCCTCTGATGCCCCCGGGGTGATAGAGTCCTCAGCTTCGTTGCTACTGCTATGGCTCCTCGGGCTCGCTGAACCTGCTTGGCTGCTGCTTCTAGGTGAAGTGTTCATTTGCCCAGGTTCAACTACAGCTGGTGAGTATTGCAAGCTATGGTGTGGTGATCTCGGTGTTAGTTCAGAATAAACAGGTGTTGGTTCTAATTCCGGGCTCACGACTTCCCCTGCCCCCTGGTGTCAAGGTTGGGGTCAGGGATGGAAGTTGTGGTCAGTCTGGAGTGTAGCTGGTCAATATGGCGTTTCCACACTCTGCCATCAGTGATGAGTAGGCGGTAGGAGCGGGGACCCGTGACTTGAGTTATTTGGGCAGGAATCCAGAGGGGATCCCCAGAAAAATTTTTTGCAAATACAAGGTCTCCTACCTTAAAGGCACGGTGCTTGCTGCTGGAACCCAGGGGCTTTTCCGGGGTGTAGGCAGGGTGCAAGCGGTCTAGAGGCAATCTGAGTTTCCTGGCCATCAGGAGTTCAGCTGGGCTCTTGTTAGTCGTGCTGTTAGGTGTGATGTATTGAAGAAGCAGCATTCTACTGACTTTATCGTGGATATTACCTTGTTCCATTTTCTGTAGGGTTTTCTTTGTGAACTGAACCATTCATTCAGCCCTACCATTCGCCGCTGGATGAGCCGGTGATGTGAGTGCGTGTTGGATGCCCCGTTCAGCTAGGTATTGTTCAAAAGCTAAGGCAGTAAGTTGGGGCCCATTGTCAGAAACCAGGACATCAGGTAGGCCGTGTGTGGCAAAGAGTCTGTTCAATTTCTTAATGACTGCCTCTGTAGTGGTTGTTTTCATTTTATTGACCTCAAGCCAGTTAGAATACGCATCTACAGTTATTAGGAAAGTGTGGCCTCTAGTAGGTCCCGCAAAGTCGATATGAATGCGTGACCAAGGACCCCTGGGTGTTTCCCATTCAGCTGGTGGAGCTTTTGGTGGGGCTGAGTGGTTTTCCTGGCATCTGTTACAAGAGGCGATCCAGGATTCAATTTGTTTGTCCATACCTGGCCACCAGGCGTAACTTCTTGCCAGCACTTTCATACGTACGATGCCCGGGTGTCCATCGTGTACCATTTGCAGGACTTTTTTTTGTAGTTTAGTTGGTATTACAACTCGGTCTCCCCATAAAATGCACCCTCTTTGTGAGAAAAGTTCTGTCTGTCTGTTTTTGAATGGCTTAAAAGTTTCCTTGGTTTCGTATTCTGGCCATCCCCTCTCCACCCAGCCAAGGACTCGTGCCAAACAAGAGTCTCTTTTGGTTTCGAAGGCGATATCTTGGGCTGTTAGTGGAGGTGAGGGAATTGTCTCAATTTGGAGTACTGGGAGCGTGGGAGCTGGGTCTTCCTGTGGCTCGGGTAGTGGCGAGAGGCTCAAGGCATCAGCGTGAGGAATAGATTTCCCCGGGCAATATTTCAGTTGATAGTCGTAGGCAGCTAGGAATTCCGACCATCGCGTCATTCTGGGGGAGAGAATGTGTGGGGTAGGTTTGTCGCCCGCCAGAATGCCAAGTAATGGCTTATGATCCGTGATAATGGAAAATGGTCTCCCATATACATATTTATGAAACCTTTTAATCGCAGAAACAATAGCAAGGGCTTCCTTATCTAGGTGGCTATAGTTTCTTTCTGTTTTTGACAGAGTTCTTGAAAAAAATGCAATTGGTGCCTCTGAGCCATTTGGTAGGACGTGGCTCAGGATGGCCCCCACCCCAAATGGTGAGGCATCACACGTAACAGTCAATGGGAGTGTCTCATTATATTGAATTAGTACTGCTTTAGAGGTAAGGAGGTCCTTTACTTGTTGGAAGGCATGTTCCTCCCGACGTCCCCAAATCCAGGAGGCCTTTTTATCGAGTAGTCTATGAAGGGGCTCAGCAACAGTCACCTTCTGGGGTAGGAAAATTTTATAAAAGTTAATAAGTCCCAGGAAGGCTTGGAGGTCAGTTTTGTTTTTGGGTCTTGGGGCGTTTTTGATAGCTGCCAATTTCTTTTCTGTAGGGTGGATTCCTTGTTTGTCAAGAAGGTAGCCAAGAAATTCCACCCTTTCTGTGCATAGCTGGCACTTTTCCTTCTTAACCTTGAGGCCAGCATCCTTGAACCTTTGTAGGACTGTTCTGAGGCATTTCTCTAATTGACTTTTTGCTGGGGCTGCTATTAGTACGTCATCAAAATAGGGCACGACCCATTTTATGCCTTGTAATAGTCTCTCCATCAGGCTTTGAAAGATGCCTGGGGCTACGCTTACTCCAAACTGGAGCCTGTTACATTTGAATGCACCACGATGTGTGACTATAGTTTGGGCTTCTGCAGTTTCGGAATCAACTGGCAGCAGTTGATACACTTGGGCCAGATCTAATTTTGCGAATATTCTGCCACCCCCAAGTGAATGCAGGAGATGCTGAATGATTGGTACTGGATAGGCGCTCTGCTGTAGCGCGTGATTGAGGGTGGCCTTGTAGTCACCACAGATTCTCAAGGACCCGTCAGGTTTTATGAGGGTGATAATTGGTGTCTCCCATCGGGCGTGGTCAATGGGTTCTAACACACCTTGTGCAATTAATTTGTCTAGTTGCTCATCAATTTTGGGTTTGAGAGCAAAGGGAACTTGGCGTGGCTTTAGGCGAATGGGCGCAATGTCGGGGTGAAGGTTAAATGAAATTGGGGACCCCTTGTACTTGCCTAAGTTTTTGCTGAACACTTCCCTGAAATCATGGACGAGGGCTGCCTCCCAGTCATCGTCTTCAGTATAATGGATGCCAGCCATTCCAATTCCTAATGGCGCGAACCACTGAAGGCCCAATAGGCTTGGCCGGTGAGTGGTAGAATTGCATTATGTCCCTTGAAAGAGACCTGGAAATGGCAGGTACCTGCGACTGGAATCCGGTTGCCCTGATAGTCTTTCAGTATGAGTCTCTAGCTGCTGAGGTCTTGGCATCGGATGTTGGGAAACAGCTGCTTGAGCGTCTTCCAGGATACCATGGATAGTGATGACCCAGAGTCGACTTCCATGATGCAAGGTTTATTTTCGATGGTGACCTTTACACGGATTTTTTAGCATCTAGCGATGAAGCGTGGCCAATGGTGATGGTTTGATGAGCCTCTTCCCGTCGGGGTGTGCCATTAAACCTTCAGGGTCTGCTGTACTGGTTCCACTGGTTGTTAGGGCGGTCTATCTGTGTGGTGGGGTTGCCATCATTTCTTCTCGGGCTGCTCCCTCTCCGTCTAGGGCTGGAATTTCTTTTGTTTCTGCAAACTTTTGCAATATGTCCTCGTTTTTCACAAAAACAACACATGGCGTCTAAGAATCTGCATTCGGATCGAGGATGGTTTCCCCCGCATCCGGCGCATTGGTAGTTGGGTTTACAACCCCGCTGGTCCCGTTGCTCACGTTCAGTTCGGAGTCTGTGGATTTCTTCCTCCTCGCTGTCTGAGGATGACTCGGCATCTTCATGATGGGTGGTCGATGTGTACTTGTCTGAAGGTTTCCCAGCATCGTTGGTGGGTTGGCAGTTGGTTCCGCTGGTTCGGCGCATTCGTGCTGCTGATTTATGAGTGGCTTCAGCTGCAGTGGCGTCTGCTATGGCATCTGCAAGCGAGATGTCTCCCTTGGCCATGATCTTGCTCTGGACAGTTGGATCTCTAAGGCCAAGGATGATTCGGTCTCTCCTGGCTTCTTCGAGATTGGCGAAGCCACATAAACCGCCCAGGTTCCTCAGGTTTGCCACGAAATCCCCAACGCTCTCACCTTCACGCTGGTCCCTCTGATAGAACTCGTGTCTGCGAATGAGAGTCGGTACTGCTGGGGCATAATGGTTGCACAGGATGGGAGCAAGGGTGTCCCAATCCATCGTTTTGACTTCAGCTGGCTTCGCTAAGGCTTTAGCCATCTTAAAAACGGCTGGTCCACAATGGGTTAGAAAAACGGCCCGTTTCTTGCTGGGCGTGGCATCTTTTAGGTTATTGGACTCTAGGAACATTTGAAATCTGTCCATATATGAGTCCCAGTCCTCACTAGCTGGATCGAATGGGGCGGGTGGTATAGCGCTGCTGGCCATGTTGCCGTCATTGCGCTCTGTCAGCCACGTGCTCCTTCAGCTAGCTCAGTTCTAGTAGACTTCGTTGCCTCCGCATCCCATCCTCGTCACCAGTGTTAGATCTGGGAGGACGGTTCAGAAACGGAGGCAAGACTCAGATAACAACAACAGCTCTTTATTAGTGACTTCAGATCTGAGCAAAGAATCCCAGCCGCAGCAGCCCCTTATATAGGGCTGGCTGTGGCTAGGCAGCCAATGAAGGCGATTTGAGTTTGCCGCTCGTGGCTGGGCCAATCGCGGCAGCCGGTTTACTAACCAATCACAACAGTCTGCGGCGACCAATCACGATCTGCTATTCGCGGGCCAATCAGAGTTGCAGGCTTTCGAGCCTGCTAGTCCAGAACAGTGACAGCAATCAACATGGCTTGCCTTCAGAATGTTGTAAGTGCCCCCTCATTGGAGGCTTTCACAAAGAGGCAGGCAACCATTTATCTGAAATGGTATAGGGTCTCCTGCTTGAGCAGGGGGCTGGACTAGAAGACCTCCAAGGTCCCTTCCAACTCTATTATGCTATGTTCTGTTCTATGTTCTGAAGTAAACATAACCTGTTAGAGCAGAGTTGAAAGTCAGCAAAAAAGTTATTATATTTGAGGTCAGAAACAGTGTTTCCAGAGGGAGATAAGAACATTTTCATGAAAGTCCCTCAGCCACTGCATTCTTTACTGACAATAAAAGCCAATTCACAAACATCCCAGAAACTGTGAGCCAGGGAGCATTCTCCTACTCTCATGTGGCATTCTAAAATGCAGAGAGAGCTAGTGAGACTTGAGCTATGATAACACTAATATCAGCAAAGTAAAGACAATGCATTCTGCCCCCAGTTTGCCTGTGGTGATAAAAAGACAGAGATTAGAATCAACACCAGATCAATTTGAAAGCACACCCTGGAAAACTGAGCAATATAATATCCTTTCCTGCTTTGAAAAAGTGGTTGAGGAATGAAAGCAAAGACTTGAACACATGTTAATAAGAATCATAATTTCCAGCTTCTTTGACAAAGGTGCAACTTATCACAAAATGCACTCCATAGTAGGAATCTCTTACAGCCAGTCAGTTGTGCCATAATATTCCATCTCTTGTCATCATCCATTTGGTTTCCTATTTTTCTCCATAATCCTCAATATTCCATAAGCCATGGACTTGATCACTGGGGGAAAAAATCTGCCTGCTACAGTTAACTGCTCTGCAAATGCAAATGCAAAAAAAAAAATCCAGCCCTACAATTTCAGAGATTTTTTGCTAGCTTGCTGAGAGCCATTGTATTATTGTGCATAGGTGCTGCTGCTTTGTCTAAAACTTTAACTTTGAGAAATAAAGAGTATTAGGAAGGAGGTATGTTCATCTATTGATGAATAGATTAAATCTGAGGCTGATGAAGCAAGCCAAAAGTACAAATACTTCCACCCCAAAATACAGTGAACTAAATCTGAATTCCAAAATGGAATTCTGAACTCTGATCATCATTAAGACCAGCAGAGTCTGTTGACTGACACTGTCATCTTTTAGTTACTCAGTGGTAGACTTCATTGTGGCAACTCTGTTCTACAATGTTATCCTTCCTAAAGACCACTTTGGTTACTTATTTAAGGTCAATCTCTTCTTTCTTCTCTATGTGAATGGCAGGTGACTAATTTATTTTTTCTTGTTTACTTTTCCATTCTCTCTCCATCACCTTTTTCATGAATATTAATTTTACTGTTTTAATTCATTGTAGTTTAGCATGGTATATAATAACTTTCATATTTCATTGGTCAATCATTTCAATTGTGAGAATATCATATAGAAATACAATAAATCATCATTATCATAATCAATTTTTGCCATTTAAATACAGTATATTTATTTTATTCAAACTCGGGTTGAATTAGTTGTGTGCTTCCTTGAGACATATAGCAAATAGTTGAGTTTCAATTTACAGATGTAATTATTTGTTCTAGACATTTTGGGCTTATTGTAAGAGCAAAAAAAATGTCCTAACATAGCTTATGTAACAGAAGCTCACCCTAGGAAGTCCCAAATAACAACCAAACCGTGAAAATTAATAGAATTGACAAACAGCAGGAGTTATCAAATATATCCTATCCAAACTATACTGAAATCTAAAACCCAGTGTGACTAAAAATTAATAATTCAATAAAATGCATATAGGGAGGAATCAAAATGGCTGTGGTGCTCTTCTAGAAATGGGTACTGATATGACTTAACAAGTCCAGATAGCAACTAGACCAGTCTGATCTACTGGTTAAGGCATCAGGCCAGAAACCTGGAGATCATGAGTTCTAGTTCCATTTTTGACATAAAAGCCAGCTGGGTGAGCCAGTCACACTCTCTCAGCCCAACTCACCTCACATGGTTATTTTTGTGAGAAAAATCAGAATAGGAAAGTGTGTTGGATTATATTCTTCATCTTGAGTTATTTGTAAAAATAATAAAGGCAGGATGCAAACAAACAAACAAAAATGGATCCACAGAAATTCTAGCAAAGTCCATCTTTCTGTCATTGAGCATTTTAACAGCCCTTAGATGTTCGAGGTAGACAGGCTCCATCACTGATATTAAACTACAGTTAAATTGATATGATTGAACATTTTCACCCTCAAAACCTGAGCCCAAAGTATGTCTTTATCCAAAAAGAATGCTTTAGAAGAAGCTACAGGTCTCCAAATATAACTGAACTCCAACTCCCCTTAATCCTATCCAACATGTCCAATACTCAAGCACAACAGGAGCATTAATCTAACACCATTTGGAAAGCCACCAACTCCTGCTCTTTTTTGAGATAATTGTTAAAACAATCTGCATTCTAAATCTTGATTTTTCATCTTTGGATTTAATTTCCTTCCCTATTCCAAGTTTCTTTGTCCAGACTTGCAGGATTTGAGTACGAAACCAGGATTTGCTGGAAATGAATCTCCTTAATCTTTCTCCTCATATTATGCCATTACAGAGAGACCTAAAAGACAAACGGAAGGAGAGTTAACAAACTGCAGCTTAAGACATGCCTGTACACTGCGGTACCAGTTCATCATGCTGACTGTCATGGCAAAATCAATTCCTTGTGTACTTTTGGGAATTACAGCTCTCATTTGGGTGTGATTTATTTGCTCTCTAACATGAGCAGGGTTATTTGTTTCATCGTTGCAAAAGATCAGCTGAAATTACTTTAAGTTCCTGGTTTTTCAAAAATGGCAGAATGTCTTGTCAGTTTCTCTCTTATGATACATGGGTTATTGACTGGAAAGAAAGATCATTTTTTTCCATGGAGCTTAGTTTACATTGCACCCAGTTTTATTTGGCATCTTCTCTTTGAGTATAAGAAAAGATATTTTCTATGGAATATGTTTTATGCTGTTTCATAAATTTTATATTAACATGAAACAGAATTATTATTTTAAAATTCTAGACTGGGGAGGAGATGCTGAAAAATAATGACTTGGCCATAATGATGTGGCTTATACAATTTTCCTAATACAAAATGGGGAACCTATGACTATAGTTCCTAATCTCCATCACTGTAGTTGTAGTTCTATGCTGAGTGTACTAGAAGTTGTAGTTCTGAAAAAGTTCCCTCCAACATTCCAAGCCTGGAATTTTCTAGGTGATATTGATGGATATTATTATACTACTTTCTTTGACATCTTCCAAAACATTTGCAAAATGACTTCCAGTTTTCTAAATTGGGAGTAAGAAACACTCTACCCTCCAAATGTTGTTAAACTATAACTCCCAACAACTCCATTCAACTCACGGGGGTGGTGGTGAGGAATTATGGAAAACACACTAAACATAAAAGATATTCTGAAGATACCCAATGAGGTCCTCTTCCCCCTCCCCATAAGTTTAAGACTCTAATTGTAGAGCCAGAATCCTAGGTTTCCAATCTCATCTTCTATTTTATTTCTCAGTGTAAAACATTCAGTTGGCAACCAAAATGCAGCATGATTGCACAATGTCTCTTCATTGGTAGCACTAGAGACCACACCTCTAAGTGTATGCAAGCCACACACTTCTGGCTTTGCTTTATAGCAAGCTACCCAAATACACTAAAAGAATCCTCAAAATAAATATAAAGAGCATGTGATTGTCTTTGTGTCTTTGTTAGGGCTGTGTATTCAGTCCATTCATATTTCTCAGTAAGATATATTTAGCTTATCAGGACTGGGATTCTTGGCATTTTCCCATGCCTACAGGGTTAGAAGCCATTATAATATAATAGTCCAACTATTTGACAGTATGAGATACAGAACTATTCAGTACCGGGGATTTATAGCTAGATTCCCAAATGATATTGAGTTCATTTGTAGGCATACAAGGGAAGTTTGCCATAAGAATCACGCTGCATGACAAGCTTGGGCTCACATTATTGGTTTAAACTGGCTTGAAAGAAACTACTTCATAAAAGAGACACATTTCCATAGTTCAAAATTTTATTAGCTTATCAAAGCATAAAATACAAAACTATAAAGAAAAATGAAAATAAAGGTAAAATAGGGGAGGAAAAAGGGAAGAGGGTATAGGGTAGAGAGGAAAAAGAAAAAAAGCATTGACTTCTGACTCCTTTTGGTGCAGTAGAATAAGGTTTTAACATGAAACCTCAACTTTTTACTTTCATATAATAATATGTACTATAACACCAAACCTATCTAATCAACAAAACCCAAAATCAAAGTTTCAGTTTTTTTCTACCTCAAGCACAAAGTCCAGAAGCTGTTTCCAAGTAGAAACAAAATTAATTGTGCAAAAGAGACACATTGCCAATTCCTTCCAGCTGCTCTGTAGGGGTTGACCAAGCTGAGCCCTAGGGTTATCAATCTTGAGTCCCTTTGCTCCCTATATATAATAATAAAAACATATTTGTTCATCTGAATTTCCTGGACTACTGATTTCCTGTGCTTGACATGTTCTCTGGATAAACTTTCCTTTGGTCTTTTATCCTTCCTTGCTTTTATTGAAGTTCAGTAGCCAATGTACTGTCCAATTACTATTTCTGCTAAGCAGTCAGAAACAATGGACAAGACTCAAAAGAGAGGTGGAAATGGGCAGATCTCCAGGTCCTGCTTACCCCCTCCCCACACATACATGTTGTTTCTCAGACTCAAGTACCCTTTAAACATCTTTTCTAATGAGGGTTTAGATGGAAATGAGACTTGCAAAAAATATTATCGTAGTGTGCTTTCATGAGAAACACAGTACATAGCTCAGAAATAATACAGATGAACCTACATAGTCTAAATTAACCCAAATAGTTAAAACCCTACATCTCTCTTTACCCAAAGAAAACTGTGCAGATCTTGCTTTCAATTTTATGGGGCAATCCAAACATTTCTTTGCTTCTTCAAGATGCAGTCAATTTATTTCTGCAGAAGCAAGCGTCAAGTTAGAATTCACAGCTTTGAGTCATAGGCCTTTTATTAACAATGCAAATACATCCAAGGCCACTAATATAGGATTTGATTTATTAGCCTCTTAGTCATATTAATTTACCCAGTTCAAGTTGATAAGAGACTTCAAGCCATTTTCTACCAATACGTTCTTACCAGGAATGTATCTTTGGGGTTGTTTGAATGGAGAATCTGCCCCTTGAGTGCTAAACCTCAGAACAGACAAACAGCAAAAGAAGAGAAGTAAACTTATACTCAGGGTAAAAAATATAGAAACTTGGTTTTTGGGGGGTGGAGGGAGAGAGAGAGAGAACAATTAAAACACTGAAAGTCGAGGTTTTTCTTTGGTTCCTAAACAAGTGTTAACCAGGCTTGGACTAATGAAACCACCACCATTAAGATAATATTGCTTTCAATTTGGATCAGGTTGTTCAAATGTTCTCTGTCAAAACCACAGCAGTTTCTCAATCTTCCCTTTTATTTGTCTCATGGCTGTGGCAGTGAAAATGCATTGGCTTTCCTGTTAGTGATTACACATCATCACATATCCAATTTATAACATGGTACTCTAAAGAACAGATGTAATAAAGTGAGGCCAGGAACAGTAATGTTATAAAACAGACCAGTCTGCTCAAAGGCCTCAGCATGTGTACAGGAAAGAAACCTTTGGCTACCCTTCATTGGAAGGGGTGGAGGTGGAGGTGATATTTAAACTCATAAAGCTAGGCTTGTAAACTTCTAAGCATAAACCAGAACAACTCATATGCAATTTCTTAAGAGCCCGTCATATAATATAGGTACTGAACAAAAAATGTAGGTTCTTTGGCTGAGACTGGAATAATGACTGAAATGCAGCATCTGGATAAAAGTAAAGCAGAAGTCTTGAGGTGTGAGTAAGCCTATACATATGTAAACCTAAACAAAAGGAGGATACTAGAAGTATGTCAGCTATACAGACTAGACTAGACTGTAATGATATGTGGAAAAGACCTTGGAGACTAGATAAAGAGATGCTGCCCAGGAATCAGTCAGATAAGAGACAGCATAGCCCACATCTGGATAGTGGGTCAGGTAAGAGGCTCAGAAGGGACCCTCCTTAACTTCCCATTATCATTTATGGCACTCTTTTTATTGCTCTATTTTATACTTTTATAGATCACTGGTTTATTCTTAAATGTTATTCTCTGTTTCTAATTGTAAACTATCAAGAGTCACTTCCACCTATGGTAGAGGAAAGGAGGAAGGAAGGATGGAAGGAAGGAAGGATGAATATATGCAGTTAAATCCTTGCACAATTGTAACCATCATTGAATAACTTAGAACCATTCATCACTATTCTGTCTTGATATCTATCACTAGGTTCCTGCCTTTATTTAGTTGCAAGGAGTTGAAGGGGCATGCATTATTGTCCTGACTTTTATCATACTCGGTCTTTTTTGCAGCTATCTGCAGCCTGCTTGGCTTTTTATATTTCAGTTCCAAAAGAAACCATTGCATAGGAATTTCTCCCTCAATCTCAGAGATCTGGGAGTTTGAGGATTCTGTATTTTAGTTGTTCTTGCATCTTCTGAACAAAGAACTCTGATGTTGCTCCTAGGATCTGTTGAAGCCCCTCTCCAACTTAGGAGTCATGCCCTCCCAAGTACTTCTACCACCACGGGGTCCACTTTGGCCTCTACTGTCTACATCCTCTCCAGTTCCTCCTTCAGACCCTGGTCCAGCTTCTCATACTGTTTTTTTTCCTAATGTTGCTTTTAATTGTCACTGCAATATCTATCACCACTGCTGTCCTTGGTTCTTGTCTACTATCACAATGTCTGGTTGACTGTTTGCCTGTCTCTCTAGTCAAAACAGAAGCTTCAGTAGGACAGAGATGGGGAATCAAAAAAAGAGATGGCAATCACAGCTATGCTAATGAAGCTTTGCCCCTTTCTCTGTGCACTTTTTTTTGTATCCAACTATAAAATCAATTTAAAAATGCCAAGAGCAATTCCAAATCAATCAAATAACCTGGAATCCTTTTTCATGAAAGAAACTGAAACACAGTTTTTATGCAGCATTAATATAAACAAACATATGCACACATACACACATATAGACACTCAAATTCATAATGAGCCATAGTGGCTCAGTGGTTAGAATGTAGTACTGCAGGCTACTTCTGTGCCTGCTGGCTGTCTGCAATTTGGCAGTTCAAATCTCACCAGACTCAAGGTTGACTCAGCCTTTTATCCTTCCGAGGTGGATAAAATGAGGAACCAGATTGTTGGGGGCAATATTCTGACTCTGTAAACTGCTTAGAGAGGGCTGTAAAGAACTGTGAAGCTATATATAGCAATAGCAACAGCACTTAGACTTATTGTATATACCATTTGCGAAGATGGAAACCTTGCCACCGCCATCATCTCATCATGTCTTGCCCCAAGCATCTTGGGCTAAAAGTGTACTTCACAGTTCTTGGTCCACAGCTACAGTCTCTGCATCTTCCATTTAAGGTTAAGATTTTTCAGATCTTCCTGAAATGTTTGGCACAAAGATTTCTTTGACCTTCATCTTTTCTCCAACCATCTTGATGGTAGCAATAGCAACAGCACTTAGACGTATATACTGCTTCATAATGCTTTACAGCACTCTCTGAGCAGTTTATAGAGTCAGCTTATTGCCCCCAACAATCTGGGTCTTTATTTTACCCACCTCAGAAGGAGTCAACTTGAGCCATTCAGAAATGAACTCCTGGAGTGAACAGTGAGTTAGCCTGCAGTACAGCATTCTAACCACTGCACCACCATGACTCTTAAATATAAGTCTAAGTGCTTTTGCTATTTCCCGTAGTGTTACAGATTTAATCCAATTTTTAAAAAATGACCACAGGTTCTCTATTTTTTTCACCTAGATCAATGTATGTTGTATAACCTGGATGATGATGATGATGATAATGATGATGATGATGACAATGCTATTCACGTTGCTCTAAAAATATCTGGGCATCAATACCAAATATGATAGGAAAGAATCCATTTAACTTCAAATGATAATATCAATTGGTTGTAACACTTTTGATAAGTATCTCAAACTCTGTGGATTCTCCTTGCTGAATTTGTTTTCAGTCTACTTTTCCTTAACTATTTATCACTGTTATCATCTATCGTTTGAACTGGAGTTGTAAGCTGCTGCGAAGGCTATTATTTAAAAAAAAAGAATAGAGGGATAAAAATCTTTGTATGCAGGAAAAATAGTCCTTAGTGGAATAGAGCTTACTCTTCTACCGAATATTCATTTATTTGTTAATTTTATCACATATATCCTGCTCTTCAGAGCAAGTTCTTCAGGAACTTTGCAAGAGAGCAAGAGAGGGGGGTAATAATAAAAATGGCAATGGTATACATAATAATATTTTTAAAAGCCATTATATAACTTATTAAGGTCCTTAATAAAAATGGAATAGTTTTTTCTTTCTAAAGAGCGATGTAAATATTTTATTTGTCACATAGCTTGGTATTGCAAAGTATATTTTTATTGGATGAATAAGAGGCAGGAAAAAGGAAACAAGGAGAGGAGATATTCCACAACTACACAGCAATATGATGATTCCAAACAGGACCATAACATGAGCATAGAAACAAGCCCACCACTTCCCTCCTCCCATTTCAGAGTCCCAAAGTGATTCAGAAACAGATTAAAGCATCAGCAGTTCAGTATCAATTGTGTGACGGACATCATATCTAACTTGACAACTATGAAAGGTGGGGCACTTAGTCAAATGCCACAGTAAGGGAATTCTAGACCTGGAGCCACCACTGAAAAGATGATGAACCAGCTAATTTAGGGTAGGTCTGAAAACTCGGGCCTTGAAGAGAAACCTAAAATTTAGAGAACTTTAAAAAATACCTGAAAAAAACTGTAATTTTAACTCATACTAATTATGGATAGTCCTTGATTTACAACCATTTATTTAGTGACTATTGGAAGTTAAAATGGCACTGAAAAAAAGTGTCTTATGGCCGGTTCTCACACTGCTGCAGCCTCTCCAGTTCATTAAAGCACTTGGGAACTAGCATGTATTTGCAACAGTTGCCATATTCCCAGGTCATGTAATCACCATTTCAGAGGTGGTATTCAGCAGGTTCTGACCAGTTCTGGGGAACTGGTAGCGGAAATTTTGAGTAGTTTGGAGAACTGGCAAATACCACCTCTGACTGGACATTTTATAGTATCCTTCTCCTGCCACACCCACCAAGCCACACCCATAGAACCGATAGTAAATAAAATTTGAATCACACCACTGTACCATTTGGTTTCCAACAAGCAAGGGCTATGGGGGAAGATGGATTTGTTTAATTACTGCAGTAATTTGCTTAACAAACTTGGCAAAAAAGGTTGTAAAATCAGAAGTGATTCACTTAACCACCTTGCTTAGCAACTGAAATTTTGGCCCAATTGTGACTGTAAGTCAAGTATTACCTGAAATTATTCAATTGAAGACTTTTATTCCACCAAAGCAAGAAAACATTCATTTCTATGAAAGTGGCAGTAATTAATGATGTTGTCCTTACCTCATGTCCAACTCTTCACAACCCCATGGACCACAGCATACCAGGCCCCTTTGTCCTCCACTGCCTCCTGGAATTGATCGAAATTCATGTTTGTTGTGTTGATGATGCTTTCTAACCATCTCATCCTCTGCCATCCCCTTCTCCTTTTGCCTTCAGTCTTTCCCAGCATCAAGGTCTTTAATACCTGGATCATAAAAAGAGATGCCTGTCTCAGGGGACTCTGCAGATGGAAGCCATAACAGAGCTTTGATTGCACCAGTATAGCCATCCATCTTGGCCATTTTCACCATACCCTATGGACTATCTTGACCATTGCTAGCCATTCTGCTTCTCTGACATTGTTCCTGTATTTTAGCAGAAGCCTCTTGCTTCAAGGAAAAATCAAGAAGAAAGAAGAACAGAAATTGGAGGTAAACCTCTTGCTGAAACAAAAGTGAACAATTGACATTTAGACATTCTTTGAACCAGCAAAATGCAAAAGACTTTTATTGTTCATTTACATTTATTTATCTAAGAAGAGCCTTTGAGAGAGCAGTAAGGGAGAACTCTTTTTATTTCCCAGGATTATTAAACAAAGATAACTGGGACAACAATAATTAAAAGAAAATAGTTATTGATAATAAAATGTTAAAAATTTAACATTCAATTCTGAAAGTCAAAGCCAACATAATAGAGGATTGCTAGAGGTTGGCTTTTATCAATGCCTGTGCGCTACACCTTCTGCTGTTGTTCCCTGCATGGTTTATCAGAGCTAGGGGTATTATATCTATCTTGGATGATTATGCTCCAGTTCTGTTGCTAGATTTCCCACTCCAGTGGCAGAAAATTATAGGAAGATAAATTATCACTTTAGTTGCTTCCTCTTCAGAAACAAATCTCAGCTCAATAGTACTCCTGCTGGCAGCAGAGGGACTTTTAAAGGGGAGTGCATGGATTTTGAACAGACATACCTTTGGGTGTAGTTTAATTAGGGTGAAAGCATTTGCATTGTCCTTTCTGATATTCTCATAACATCAGTATTCTGGTGTTGAATATTGAGGATGGGAGATAGAACTGTAGCTGCTTTTGTGAAAGGAACAATGTAACACTCATTAAGTTTAGCCTATGCCCATCAACAACATAAGAACCTACAAATGCATACAGACTATAGAGCTAGGAAGGCATCTGATGGGGTTGATGAAATTTGATTCAGACTAAGCAATGGATGGAAACTAATCAAGGAGAGAACCAAACTAGAATTAAAAAGAAATTTCCTAACAGTTAAAACAATTAATAAATGAAATGACTTGCCTCCAGAAGTTGGGGTGCTCCAGCACTGAAGGTTTTTAAGAAGAGATTGAGTAGCCATTTGTCTGAAATGATATAGGATTTCTTGCTTGAGCAGTGGGTTGGACTAGAAGACCTCCGAGGTCCCTTCCAGCTCTGTTATTCTGTTATCCTAAGGCAGCAAGGTAGTATATGAACTCAGATTCTGGACCCCCATCCTTTCAGATCTGTGCCTGAATCAAGAGATCCACTCTGTTATAACAGAGAACTATTTTAGCAGATAGATTTCTTGTGATGCATTATTGGTTCCAGCTAATACCCATCACTTGTACAACATTTTGACACTATTGTTGCAGAGACTTCTTCCAATAAGTAAGGATGAGGCTTCAAAACTTTTAAGGATTTGAACCCAATTTGAACTGAAGCATACTCATCTACAACAGATGGGCCAGCACACCCTGACAGATGTGAAAGGGTCCAAGCATCCCAGAAACTTTGGCTTTCTTTGTCCATACACTTTAGCAAATGGTCTCGTACAAATGAGTTAACTTAAAAACTAATCACTTCTAAAGGTCAAAGCTCCCGTTTGTAATTGGGTGGAACAAAAAGCTAATTAAAAGCCTTTTATCTGACAAAATGACGATGGAGCATTGCTGGGTACTCCTCTGGAATTACTTGTTTCAAAGGCCCTTGGCGGCATTGTTTTCATCCTGAGCCATTTAAAGAAGGAAAGGCAGCAACATGTCTGCCCCTATGAATAGGCAAAAAAATGTAACAGCTTTAAAACTTGCAATAATGTGTTATTAACCTGCTGTTCCATGTGAAAGGAGAAAAATGGAGCAGAGAGAGAGAGAGAGAGAGAGAGAGAGAGAAGATCATACAGGTTGGCATTTTGTCAGATATGTTGCACAAAATTTGAAAATTTGTATTAGAGGAAGACAGCAATGTAGAAGATCATTTTTGTTTTCTTATTTTATTTTTCTCCTTTCTTCATGAAACTCCATGTAGCACGAAGAGTGGGTGTCTTCCATCATTTTATCCTAAAACAACTTCACTGATGAGTTAAATAGGTTATGGGTTAAATCAGAGGTCACCAAACTTGACAACTTTAAGACTTGTGAAATTCAACTCCCAGAATTCCGCAGCCAGCATGATGATTGTCTGAAGTCAATTAAACCCCATCATCTATGGTGCTAGAACTCCAACACTATGCCAGATACAGGATGCTTCATTTGGAAAAAGAAGATTTAAAATCAAATAAAGTGGAGATATCACCACAGCAGTTTTTCATAATTATGTAAACTAAGTTATATTGTCTACCACCATGGACAACATCAAATTATGGAGGAAATGGCTGAAACTGAGTTTTACTACATGGTCATGTGCCCAAGAAAAGCCAAGTCTGCAGGAGAACAGCAACTCCTACATGGTTCTGTACAGTGATTACATGGTTCTGTAACAGAAGAACCCAGTAAAGGTTTTCACTGTCTATCCATCACCTCTGTATTTTCCATTCTTCAAAGGAACCATCAAAAATGAAGGAAGCTTTTATTTCATGCAGATTCTAAAGATTCAGCATTTTGTATCAAACAAGGCCTGGAACAAAATATTGAAAATATGATTGGCTTGTATTATTTGAAAGAATTCACAAATTGTGGATGAGGGAAGTCCAATGAAGCTAAAATACAAGTAGTCCTTGACTTACCACAGTTCATTTAGTGACCATTTGAAGTTACAATGGTATTTGAAAAAAAGTGACCATTTTTCACATTTATGAAATTCAGACGTTTGACTCATATTTATGACACTTGCAGTTTACTTGGCTCATGTGATCACCCCTTATAGCCTTCTGACAAGCAACATCAATGAGGAAACTAGGTTCATTTAGCAACCATGTTACTAACTCATTTAACACATTTCTCACTTAGCAATATAAATTCTGGGGTCAATGGTCAAGGACTTTTTTCTCCAACCTTTTCTTCCACACTTAAAAGCTAAATTCAACTATTACCAGGCTTACCAGGCTCAAGGTTGACTCAACCTTCCATCCTTCTGAGGTGGGTAAAATGAGGATCCAGCTTGTTGGTTGCAATATGCTGACTATGTAATTTGCTTAGAGACGGCTGCAAAGCACTGTGAAATGGTATATAAGTCTAAGTGCTCTTGCTATTATGTGCTTAGAGATTGGATAAAACATTTTCTGTATCTTCCTTTGCAGCATTCATTCAACCTGATGAACAAGAATTCATCTCAGCATTTTATTTAAAGGAATACAGATTTTTGTACTCTCTTGATGGAGTGTAATATACTTATGCATACTTCATTACAAAATGCCCAATGATATGTGTGAATGCCCATTCTACAACCATTTTAAGGATCTAAGTAACTCCAGCTGTCTATGCTTAACATAATCCCATGCAGAAACATCAAGTGGGAACTGTCTGAGAAATGTGGACAATTAAGAGAAGAGGAAACAAAAATCTGACAGCAAAATCCTGTGTCACCTCCAACAAGGTCATCTAAGAAATATCACCAAGAGAAAGTCTCAGCTGCCCTGAGAATTAGGTAGGAAATTAGAAGCCTCTTTTGTAGAGGCTTTTGAGAAACAGCAAGGAAGATTTCAACACAGCAGTGGGCCCAGAAAAGTCAGGGCTGAATGTATATTAAAAGCAACTGCCAAGTAGCTGGCTTTGGCTGATCTCAAAAAGCTTAGCAGAGTCAGATTGATTACAAAAAGAGTTCTTGTCCTCGCCAATTAGAAGCTAGGCTAGACCCAGTTGATCAATAGCAAGGAGACCTTCAGAAAACACAGGCTAAAGTAAGAAGTTGAATAAAATACTCTGAATGAAGACAGTAGTAAAAATTGTATGTACTATGGCCAAGATAGCTACTGGGTGTCCATGCCATCAATAAGGTCAATCCCAACTCAAAAGAGACTTTATCCATACCTTCAAAAGTTGTACTTCTACCAGTGTTCTACTTCTTATAGACAGGATCTGCCTCTTCCTATATTTCTTCCACAACTGAATTACACATATTCCCAACATGAATCCCAGCAGAATTTGAAAGATTTCATCTCTATCTGAGGAAACTTTGGGAACCCTGAGGTATAATCCATGAGGAATGTCATGCCCCAGCATATAACTTTATATACTGTTGTTGCTCTCTAGCCCAACCTAGTGGCTGGAGTGAGAAATACCAAGCATATTGTTTGAAGTTGACACCACCCATTTACCCACACTCTCAAAACAAGTACACGTTGGGAAGCCAGACTTCATTTCCTTTAGCATTTGGAGAAGGCAGAAGCACACGAAGAGGAATCTGTGGCACATGGTCATCCAATGATAAACCCAAATCCCACACACAGAGCATTGCTGGTGAGATTTAAATTGCTTGTACTTATGAATTGTTATGTTCAGCAGTAACTCAATATTGTCTATCTTGTATTTGGTTCTCATTGTATGCATTCTCCCCAGTTTCACCATATCCTGTTCTTTCAATAAAGCCTTCAGATCTATGCACATGGTCTGTTTTATTGGAGGATAGGTAGGTTTAGCTGCATGTCAAGCTGCATACAAACTAATGTGTAATGAAGACAGAACAAGGAGTGTACTTTCAGAATGCCCAAAGTAGATCTATTCATTAAAACAAAATTCTTGATATAATACATCACATCCTTCTTAAAGGATCATGATTATAACAGTTGTACACACTATTAAATGCTAGAAGAGAACATTAGGACATATGCATCTGTCTTAGAAGGTGATCTGTTTTACCCATTAAAGTTTTGGCTTACACCTCATAATCAGGATACACATTTATTTCTGGACCTAGTTAAATTGCAATAAAAAAGAATTATGACTGATTTCAACTCCCCACTGTAGCACACATTTAAGATCTACATATGGCAAGAGGAAACACATGGGACAACTCACAAGACCAGTACCAAGCCAAACCATCAACTTTAAAAAAAAACTTGCAAAGAGCCATACATAAATCTTATTGCTTTTTTTCCCCACTTGAGGCCGATTTGACAACTTGGTATTGCAACTCTTAGGATTTCTGGCCACCAAATTGAGCAAAGCTGAAACAAAGTTAATGTTCCATTTGGTTGGATTTGTCTTCCCTGCTGCTCTCCAGAGTTTTCAGAAACAGATCTTTTAAAAGACCTTGCAGACAAACTGAAAAGTCTGTGCAATTAATGCACTTCCCATAAAGTTCATTGCATGTTCAGTCTTTCTCTGCAGTATTCACAAACATTTCATAGGAGTATGGTTGGTCACAAAGTCAGCATGAGCTAATTGGGAGCTTCAGCAACAGCTGGAAAGTAAGAAATTATCTATTCCTGTCCAGTCAGCCTTGCCTGTCTTCTCTAATGGGCAAGACATTGGCTAACATAACATAAACATAAGGTAACGTAACATCTCACCTCTGGATGAGATGAGTAGCACACAAATCTAATAAATAAATAAATAAATAAATAAATAAATAAATAAATAAATAAATAAATGTGGGATAAAAGTCTTATAAATAAATAAATTTATGAGATTTATCCTCTGTGCATGTTCTCCCTCACAGGAAGTGGCATGGCAAGTTATTAGAAAAGAAACTTTAGGTTGTGTGCATAAACCATAATCCAGGCATATAATGCCCACAGTTGCTTTGCCCACTGCAAATTACTCTTACTCACGTAGTCCCAACCATTTCACTCCTTGCAGATAATGTTCATGGGAGCCCCAGCTTTGCAGCCTTGGCCCAGCTGTTCTGCAAAATTGCAACTCCAGCTGTTATGAAGCAATAGGCTCCTGTTGCCAAGCTATGGATTTGGTTTTAATAACAGTTAGTGCAAACATTGTAAATTTACTGCTGTGCGAGAGCATTTTTTGAAAACGTCCAAGTCTGGCTATAATTTTCAACCACACCAGCTGTTTGAGCTCTGCTCATACCTGACATGGCACTTTGAAACAGCAATCACTGTATTTATAAGAAGGGAAGGACTCATAAATATGTCAGGAGTGGAATATACAAATCCATATTTCACCATTTTCTATTTTAAAATGGTGAGTTATGGCTACAGAAATGTGGACCCATTAAAGGTGATATGATGTATTTTGTGTCTTGTTCAGGAGCCTATCCATCATGGAGACAATAAAGAAAACCACACTTATTTTTTCCCCTTTCCTGTCGTCTGTAATTTATGATGCCCCCAAAGCTGTAACCTTTTGGCAGGCTTTGCAGAAACTGCTGCACTGTTAGCAACTAAATAACCTTTTATAAGGTTTTAAATGTGTTGCTACAGTCTCAATGCACTTGCCATATCGACCTGAAAGATCTTGTGGAGAGGGAGAGAAAGTGAAGTTAGGGTGGAGGGGAGAAGAGACCATGATCTATAGCCAGATCAATAACAAGATATAGATTGCCAAAGACTGCTCCTAATGATTTTTGCCAGCTATCATCTTTCAGCATGTGCTTCCTAATCTTTCAGTCTCTACCCAGATTAATTAACTTTACCGGGACCCTCAAATTATCATACAGAAGAAGCTCTTCATAGATTTGTGGCATACAGAACAAACAAAGGAGAAGTCTTCATCCCCTTAGCCAAATCATAAGATTACCATAACTTATGTTGGGTCCAAACATCTTTTTGAAATTATCCACTAAAGTTATAGGCAGAAACCTTTTCCCCCAATGTGAGGACAGTAGCTGAAAGAGCTCCATTGATATATTTCCTTGGTACTTAATGGAAACATTAATTTTAGGGTAACATTGTTTCCATATCTACTTTTTTTTTCTACTTCTCTAATATTGTACTCAGAGTTATCCATATGCCCCAGTCCATCTAGACACAAAGAACATCAACCAATAGCAGCCTTTATTATCTATTATGACCCGGAAGCCTGAATGTTTATGGTTGTTGGGACACTGAAATCAGATGTATTTTCCTGCCTTCTTTGCCTGCCCAGAAAAAGAAAAGGCAATAGATTTCAATTCTTGAGAAATTCACTCTGGTTCAATAATTGCAAAACTTTCATAGATTGCTTAATTACACAGAAGAAAGAAATTATACTTACTTAGAAGATGTGTAGGAGAAGAGCAGGCGGAGCTGGAGGGTGGAGAAAAGTGTGTTATCAGTTTAGAGTCCTTGTGTTGCCACAAAAGAGTCAAGTCCAGCTCCCCTTGAATTCCATTGACCCTTATTTAGCACCAGTTTCTTGTGTATCGACTTGAATAAATCTTCTGTGCTGCAATTTAAGGGATGGTCCTGATTCTTTGCACCTTACAGATCTGCTTTCTTCAAAAATAGGAGGAGAGTTGATGGAGGTGGGATGGGAGGAGAAAGACAAATAGATATCACTCAAAGATTTAATCCTGAATCTTTTCCTTTCCAGCTTTCAAGGCAAGGGACTTTGGGCTAATCTTTTCCCAGGCTTGATTGTAGGAGACACCTGTTTCATGTTTACAAACCAAATCAGAACAGCCTGGAAATTGTTGATTCCCATTTTATCAACTTCAACCTTGAAATCTACAGAGAAGAGATTGGGAAGGCAGCTTATGCTAATGTGTTAATGTATTGGTTAGAATTCCTCTCCAATGAATGAATAAAATTAATATGAAATTAGCGGCAATTCCCATTCTCATTTGAGATTGGAGCAAGTGCTGGTTTTGTACTATGTATTTTATAACTATCATTGCTGCCTAGGATACTTTAGTTTAATTGTAATGTTTAGCTTGTCTGAATTGTATTTTAATATTTGATGATCCTGGTGATACTTTGTTAGACTGAAATGTTTATGAATTGCTGAATTGTGGATATCCTGACTGTTAAGCAAATTGCTCCTATAATTGAATTATCATTCCCTATACTTCTGGAGTTCAAACTCTGAGTGTTATTGCTGATATAGCCAAAAAGGTACCATAAACAGCTGGGGAGGGGAGTAAGGTTAGGAAAAAAATTTAAAAGTCTGTTTTCCACTTTGGGAGAGTGGAAATCCCTTACTAGTCATTGTGGACTGAGGATTCAGGCAGAAGGAAATGAAGAGAAGATGGAACTGAGTAGTTGGCTTGAAATAAAGAATACAATAAGAAGATACACATAGTCCTTGATTTGTGACCATTCACTTAACAATCATTCAAAGTTAAAATGGCATGGGAAAAAGTGGTTTACAACTGATCCCCACACTTATGACTATTTTAGCAATCTTTAAAAATTCCTTTTGAATAAACAGCAAAAGGGTAATTAGAACATTGCTTTTTAAAAGTTAAAAACAGATGAAGGATCTATCTGGCTTCAAAGTAATATTTTAGAATTAATTATCAGAATCCTTCCCATGAGAAATGCTTTTGTTTTGAATTCTCTTTTTAAAAAAAACATGATAAGATGAGACTTTGAAGGTTGGAAAATATATAAAAAAGTAAAGATATGGCAAGGACAGTACTCGCGATGCTGGGCACTCAATGAGTAAATGATATCAGACTTTGAAGACAACAAATACAAGAGCATAATACAACATATGCTCTGACCACTGATACAGAAAAACAGGAGGTACAAGATTGTTATGTTGAAGTTCAAACTGAAATTGACAGAACATACAATCAAGATTTATAGCTTGTGGTTGGAGACCAGCATGCCAGTACTGGAAAAATGAAGGAAGAAAGCGTAGTTGGGTTTTATGATGTGGAAGCAAGAGAATGATGTAGCAATTTCTGTCAAGGCTCTAAAACAATGCCTATATATGAATATCACCAGAGAAGGTGTACAGAAATCAACCAACATTTCCTGAAAGTCTTGTCCACTTAATCTATTACTTTTATTGTGAACTTAATAGAATAACAGAATTGAAAGGACCTTGGAGGTCTTCTAATCCTAACCCTCGCTCAAGCAGGAGATCATATATCCTTCCAGTCAAGTGGTACTCCACTCTCTTCTTAAAAGCTTCCAGTGATGGAGCACCAACAGCTTCTTAAGGCAACCCATTCCACTGGTTTTTCTCACCATTAGGAAATTTCTCCTTAGTGCTAGGTTGCTTTTCTTCTTGATTAGTTTCCAACATGATAGCACTTTGTCAACTGTGGGGCTTCTGTGCGCAAATCTGAATATATGTGTTTAAACTTGGCTTAGGAAACTATTTGCATGGCTTGTGCAACTCTAGTGGTTTGTAGAAATATTTGAGCCACTTAAGAGACTTGAATTATTAACACCAGACACTTTCAGGATTGTAAAATGCCAAGCAGAAGCAATTACCAGGCAAAAGCTTCCTAGTTCTTAGAGCTCTTCAATTAAATATGAAATAGACTAAAAGCAGCATTTCCAACCTAGAACACTCAAATGTGTTGGAATTGCCACTTTCCAAATTCCCAGCCAGGATCTTATATCATTTATTTTATAATGCAAAGTCTTGTTTTGTCTGCATTACTTTTGTTACATTTCTCTACATCACTCTGCAGCCTCCATGAATATTCCTTTTTTTAAAATCTGTCTTTCTTACTGATCAAATTGCAATATTGGAAACCATGTGGTGGCAGACCCCATCAGAAAGATGATTGTTATAAGGAGAGACAAGTCACCCACTTAAATCCTCAGCCACTTTGCTGTCCAAGAAACTCCTATTCCCAGCCATTAAAATTTTCTTGATGTTCTGTTCTTGTTTGGTGTGATTGGAGGACAATAGCAGAGCTTTGCATTGAACTTTATGTAATAAGATTGAACAAAATGGCAGAATCATTATGGGGAATAGCATTTGTTCAATTTATCTTCACATTTCAAATAAATCTTAATTTGTGTTCCTTTCTTTATTCTAATGCAACCCCCTGCAGATTTATACACAGAAGTGTACTAGTATTAGTATTCAACTTATTTCTATCTATCTGCTTTCAGAAATCATGAGAAGGAAAAGAGGGAAACAGCCATCACTTGTCATTTGTCCCATGACTGTTAAATCCCAGACCCATAGAACCTAGGACCAATACTGATTAATGTATTAAACTTCTATACCACCCGTGTCCATGAACCAAGACTAGGTAATGTACAGTCATTCAATAAAAATAACATATAAAAGATTAAAACAATAAAGAGCATAAATTTAAAATTCAGTTAAAATTCAACTGACTAATATAGAGAAGAATATCTTACAGCTGTTTCTATACCAGAAGTGTGATAAGAAGAAGAGCTGGATTATATATTGTGCTGAACTAGTATCATGATTGACAGCCAGTTTGATCTAATGGTTAAGGTATCAGGTTAGAAGCCAGTTGGATGACCTTGGGCCAGTCATTCTCTCTCAGCTCTAGGAAGGAGCAATGGAAAGAAATCTTGCAAAAAAAAAACCCTGCAGGGACTTGTTCAGACAATCACCAAGAGTCAAAACTGACTCAAACACACACACAAAACAATATAATTATTAGACTTATATCTCAACCCTACTTTTGGTCAAGGTAGTGTACATAATGTTCCTTCCTCCTATTTTCTTCACAACAAGAACTTTGCATAATAGGTTGGGCTGCAAAGAAAATGACTAACCCAAAGTCACCCAGATGGCTTTCACTCCTAAGAGAGGACTAAAAGTCATAGTTTGCCTCTTTATAAGCCCGTCATCTTAACCCCAAGATTTGGGGGTGGGGAGTTGATTACATTTTGGAAAGTGATGTTCTCTGTGGTTGACTCCCAAGGAGATGCAGCATCTATAAGTTGTAATGCAAGCAACTGAAGTAGATGCAAAATTTGCTTTAAAAAGCATTTTCTTCTTCACATCTATTCAGTGATCCCTACTTTCCAAAAATTTGAAGGTTTTACTCACTATTCCTAGAATACCCACAACATTCCTAGAAGACTATTGATCTTATGAAAATTTGTACTAGTGGGTTTTTCTAGCCCAGAAAAAAAAATTTGTACTAGTGGGTTTTTCTAGCCCAGCCTTAGTTGCATTAGCATTATAAATGTAATAGCATGTTATTAAATATAAAATATGCCTATTTCTCCCACAACTCGCAGAGCAGTTCATAAATATGATGGCTTAATTTCATCTGTAATCCAAATGGCTGATGAAGCATTACACAGTTCTCTGTTAATTGAGGTTGTTAACAAAGAGAAAGGGAGAGGGGATGATTATGTATAGACTTCTATTCTTCTGGGGTATCATCATAACTGATCATAAATGGAAATGAATTTGTCACCTCCTCATGTCACAGTGAGTTTCCCCAAAGGCAGCTGGGGCTGGACTAGACAGACAGATGGTCTCCCTGGGATGAATAAAAAGATGATGGAAGGAAGCTCCTGTGCTGTGCTTTTTTGAACCAAGGAAAATTAATTTATGGAACCTGTTGCAGAAAATGTGGATAAGTGGTGATCGATCACCAGCTTCAATGACTGTTAAAATGCATTTGAGAAGTACATAGGGCTTTGGTTTATTAGCCATATAGATTCTATCTATCTATCTATCTATCTATCTATCTATCTATCTATCTATCTATCATCTATCACTGTCAGTCTGTCTGTCTCTGTCATCTTAATGTGGCTGCCCATCTCACAAATATATGACTCTGGACTCCTAGAATTGATTCATGAAAAAAAACTTCAGAATAAGAAACAAGACATATCTGTATATTATTGTAGAGATGGAAATGATTCATTTCCTACTTTGCATCTGGACAGATTTTGGGGGATTCAGATACTGGAATAGATTTTTAATTTAATGCAGGGAAGATCCTTCATATGAAAATGTGCGAGTAGAAGGTCACTGATGAATATACAGTACATGAGCAGAATGGCTCCACTGCTGGTGGCTTTTTTGTCTCTCATGTTAGCATGGAAGCCAGGATTTTTCATGTTACTCTATGCATGCAAAACAATGGCATGTTGATCAGAGTTGTAAACAGAGGGCTTCATTTCCTGTTTCAAGTATCTATGTTTTCAGCCTGCTGTTCAAAGTAATAATTACTTGACTTCTTTGATAACCGCTTGTTAGCAATGGGCTATTTGCTTTATAGAGAAGGGCCACCTACTGTGAGCAGCTATTAAGTGTTTTATTGATGCAACTGCACTAGGAGCATTAGAATGCATGCTCTTTAAACACTGACTCCTAAAAGGCACCCCTAGATCATATACCCAGAAATTAACTGCAAGTGAGCTTTTTTGGAAGAAACCAAAATCTTTTCAATGGCATCATGAGATAAGGGAAGATCCCAAAGGATGGGTTTGATGCCTTACATCAGAAGGGGGCTTAGATGTAATTCAGGAAGGTACTAAGTGAACCTGACACAGTTGTTTTTGGAATAAATGATAGGTGTTTCAAAAGCTTTACTCAAAGAGTCTTTGGTATGCTTTGGTACCTCAGCAGCATCTCCTGCCACATATGAAGTAACCTGAAAGTTGGTATTTCTTCTGAACATGGTGGCTATTTGGTAAGCACATGATAAAACAGTTAATTGGTACACTCTTGTTATAGAAACAGCATAAACTTTCTATCCCAAAGGTGCTTTTTTAAAAAGCAGCTGGACTTTCTTTGTTTTTCTTTGAAAACATTTCGCTTCTCATCCAAAAAGCTTTTTCAGAACTGAACTGTCAGAGTAACAGAGTTGGAAGGGACCTTGGAGGTCTTTTAGTCCAACCCCCTGCTCAAGCAAGAGATGCCATTTCAGATAGATAGTTTGTCCAGTTTCTTCTTAAAAGCCTTCAGGGATTGAGCACCCACAACTGCTGAAAGCAGGGCATTCGACTGGTTGTTTTCACGGTTAGGAAATTTCTCCTTAGTTCTAGGTTCTTTCTCTCTTTGATTAGTTTCCATCCATTGTTTCTCGTCTTACCTTCTGGTGCTTTGGAAAATAGGTTGATCCCCTCTTCTTTGTTGCTATTTTCTGCCCTCTTCCCAGAGTCTCTATATCTTTTTTATAATATGGTGACCAAAACTGAACTTCAAACAATCACTAAATTAATAATTGTAATTTGAGGACTACCTGTATTTCTTTCATGGACAACTCACCTTTGTATTTAACTGGCACTGGTTCAGTCTGCATTCTTTCTTGATCCTATATGTTCTTACTTAACCACATCCTTCTGAAAAGCCTGATTCCCTCTACATTCAAATTGCTTTTATATTTCTCCTGACATACCCAGTTCTCAATTACATGTAAGATAGTCAGCAGAACCATATCCTGAAACAAACCACCTGCTTTTTCTATTACATATTTATTCCTTGCAAGAGAACACAGATTATCCACTACTTTTCTATCACTGTTTGCACATTTTAAATTCACCTGCACAATGAAGAATTCACCATGTATATCCCCAATCAATATACTTCGAATACCATCACAAGCATTCAGTGTACATTTATCACACATACATTAAACTAAGAGGATCTATATCTGTGTCTGACTCCTGCTTTGTGTTAAATAATTGCTAAGTTCTCACACATGCTTTATGTCCATCCTATATCATTCTTACAGCATTCAGTAACCAACCTTCATCTTCATATTCACATAAAACATACCATAGTTCAAGTTTTCCTTCTCACATTAATATGCCTTTCAAGCACTGTTAAAAGCAAAATCTGATCTGCACATTCTTCCCCAGATATAGCTGGAAAGCATATAGCTGTATATAGGAGAACAATAATGCCATTCCTACAGTCATGTGGCATAGATATAGTCTTCCCACACATGTAACCTACAGTAAGTCAGACCGCCACTCCATAAACAAATCATATGTATATTTAAAAGGTCTTTATTTAGATCATCTATATCTGCAACCATCGTGTCAAGACACATGAATTGCAAACACGATCAAGAAAACTAGATTTGTCCAGATTGCCTTTAATGACTTTTAATGCCAAGAATTAGGGGGTATACTCTTGAGAACAGGTAGAAATCCCCAGCCCAGTTTTATCTTCTAAACAATTTTCAAATGCAGTTCCATGTACTCTATAGTGTAGCTTAGTGCAATCATGAGCTGATGAGGATATGAAGAATGATGCCAGAACATTTCATTCCAAGAACAAGAACATCTAGTGCTCATGTCCTTCAACTATTGTTCCACAAATAGTTAAACCCAACAGATCAAGATCTCAAATCAATTAGACTCTCAAGATCAGCATGATCCAACAAAAAGCTCTCTTTGGAACTGACTTCAATGTAGATATTTTCTGGATGAATATCTACATTTTTCTTGCTAGAATTTAGTCTGTTTTGACCCATTCAGTCTCCACATTCTCCAGATACCATCAGCATATTGATGATTGCTCACTACAAACTGATTGATAAACTAATCTACTGTTTTTATTTATATGTTAAACATAATAGAGGAAATCCCATGTAGGAATGGCCAAAGGCACAATCTTTCCTCTTCACTAATTCATAGAATTCATGCAGCACAATCCCTCTCAAAAAACCATGTGTAAAGGTATACAGGAAAGTCCTTGGGAGATAGGGTGAAGAGATGCTGCTTAGGAATTGGTCAGTTAAGAGACGATATAGCTCATAACTGCACAATGGAGAGAGTAAGAGGTTCAGAAGACTCCCTCCTTAATTTCTCAGGCTATAAAAGTGATGATGTGAGAATTTTATTTTGAAACTTGCAAGATTCATTAATGTAGTCTTACAATAAAGTAGAGTTAGTCATGTTTACTGTCTGATTTACCTGGCAAAGCTGACACTGTGTCATGGGGTGAATGGTACTGAATGCTACTCAGAGAGCTAGAAATATAGAAGGGCCACCCTCCATCCCTCCAAGTCTTATCAATGTCATCTAGAAGAGCAACCAATGCAGCCTTATCACTAGCCCTAACCTCAAGAGATCCAGATAGTCCACTTCCTCTATGACTTTCTATTGCTACTACGACCCTTCTTGTCCAGATCATCTTCTCCACCATTTTCCACAAAGTGATAAAAGGCCTAGTAATGGTCACCCCATATATTATCTTCATTTGGTGGTTTATTTGGTTTTCTAGAATTTTGACTATTTCCTATTGGGCAATTGCCTGGAAAGGTGATGTCTATTAAATAAATGAATATGGTTCTAGTTAGAAAATCCTTTGTATAAAAAGATTCTGAGCCAGGTGGGTCTGGTCTACAAATTCTACTCTGTAGTGTTCTTCAGATAGACCACAACTACTTTTAGAATTTCCCAATCAGCATAGCGGCTGGCAAATCTGAAAATGATAGTTGTAGCCATCTTGAAAGAACCAAGTTGGAGAAAGATAGGCTGGGTAATGCGATGTTCAATATATAAGGCTGAAAATGAGAATCCAGTTTGAGTTGGACCCCTTAGCAACTATTTCAGAAAGAAACAGAAAGTGTTCTTGCTAAAATTAAAGAGAGCTGAAAAAGCTAGGATCTGTGATTAGTCACCCCATCTGCATAGACCAAGCTACAAATGTAATTTCTTACACTTTTGATTGATTCTACATACCTAGGCTGAATATTGCATTCATCTATCCAGGAAGAAATAGCTTGGTTTCCTCTTGCAATAAATCCTCTCTTAAAATACAACTGCTTCTGACTTCTGGTGCATCATTTGTTCTTCTCCACCCTGAGCTCCTAGGTTCATTCAGTTCTGACTTCCTTGTGTTTCTGACCAGTGACTTGTCCACTGGCTCCCAGTGATGTTCAGACTGCCTTCTGGCTGTGTAAATTGAATGAATAAATAAATATTTTCTGTGTGATTGTGTGTGTGTTTTCCCCATCCAGGAAATCTGCAGATACATACTTTCAGAATTTAGTGGCTATGAAAATCTGGAATGTGTTACTGGAAACACAGTGAATGCAAATTACAATTGTCACATTTTGCTGTGGCAATAAAAATAAAAGATGTTGACATAAGCCTGAATGTTGAATTAACTTGTGCATAATGTGGTGTGAGAGCGAGGCGTTGAAACCTATGTGAAAGAGTTTCCAAGCTACAGTGGGGAACTGTCCTAGCAGTTTACAAAATGATCACCCCCCCTCTTTTTTTTCTTTGGCTGGAATAGGTTGAAATAAAAGGCTGCAGCTCAGCTTCTCAATGCCAATATTATCTTGTTCTTTTTTCAAACTCTGCTGTTCTTAGGATAAGCTCTGCAGTTCCAGAAAATCTTGAAGGCATTTTCTGGTTCTGTTCATAAGGTTGCCTCTGGTTCATAAGAAAGGCCACAGGAATGATCAAAGCTGGGATAAGGATGATCCGAAAGGCACCATGTCCCAGAACTCTGGCTAAAGTTTAGTAGAATTCTTCTATCCCAACATTTGTAATTATTAACACATGAATATTCAACTTTGCAAAGGAAATAGCAATCAAATTCCATGCCCCCAATATTGTACAGATGGAAACAAGGATATTTATAACAACCTTATTGTTATAAGGAATACTGCCCAAGCCATAGACAATTATCAAAGAAAAGCTAGGAGCAAAAGGTGAAGCTAGGAATAACTAACAGGAAGTAAAACTGGGAAATTCTACTGCATTGTTCAGGCAGCAGGCCCAGATTAAATAGGAAGAACTTTACATACAGTATATTCCTGTTTGGGGTAACTCTAGGGTCAATCTGGGTAAGTGAAATTAATAACAACCTACAGAGAACAATGATTATGATTACCTTGACAGAGACAGGCGAGATCTCTTACCAAAGCAACAAGAGGAAAAACATTTTAAGTCCAAAACAAGCAGAAATTATGTGGAAGTGGCTCAGAGAGAGATACCTTCCTAATTCACACAGGTATAAGAAAGAGAGGAGGTACAGCACAATTGGACTTGCAAGATTCTGTTGTTATAGCCACTTTCAATAAAAATAGTCTTAACCTTCCTGGGGAGTTAAGCCCTGGTGGGGCTTGTCTACCTGGTGGGACTGACAGAACCTTTTCCAAGGTTATAGAAGAGTCTTCAAATTATAATTCTAGTGATTCAGCATGCAGACCAGCCAGTGCTTCCTAATAACAGTGACCAGGGATTGGTAAACATTATAGTTATCTTTCTCTAACAACAGAGTCAATTCTGGTCAAGGATCATTGTCAAACCACTTCCTCCTGGGAAGCCTACATTTGTGAGCCACCAATGTCAGGGTTACTTGACAACAGGAATGGCTTGCAGCTGCTTTAATTTCCAATTCCAAGGCCTAGGAGTGATAGTCTATTAGAAGAAATAACAGAATAATAGAGGTGGAAAGGACCTTGGAGGTCTTCTAGTCCAACCCGTTGCTCAGGCAGGAAACCCTATACCAGGGGTGTCAAACTCATGTTGTCACACGGTGTCATGTGACATATCGCAACTTTTTTCCCCTTCGCTAAACTGGGTGTGGGTATGGCCAGCATGTGATGCATCCGGCCCATGGGCCTCAAATTTGATAGCCCTGCCCTATACTATTTCAAACAAATGGTTGTCCAATCTCTTCTTAAAAGCTTCCAGTGTTACAGCACCCACAGCTTCTGGAGGCAAAATCATTCCACCAATTAATTGTTCTGTCAGGAAAATTCTCCTTCTAGATTGGTTCTCTCCTTGTTTAGTTTTCATCCTTTGCTGCCTTCGGGTGCTTTAGAGAATAGGTTGAGCTCTCACTTCTTTGTGGCAGTCTGCTATTTAGATATTGAAACACTGCGATCATGTCACCCATGCTAACATGTCACATCTAGTCCTTCTTTTCATTAAATTAGACATACCCAATTCCAGCAACCATTCTTTGTATGTTTTAGCCTCTGGACAACTTAATAGCTATATGGCACTACTGCTCTTTACCTGGTTTGGTTATAATGGACAAGAATATATATCAAAGTTAACCAAGGACAAACTGAAGACATTGTACCATTTTGGTAAGGATTTATACCATCTCTTGCTGCATCTACCAAGATGCCATCGAACAGATGTTCATGACAACTAATTTGTACAAGATGCTGCCCTGTGTCAATGTTTTGGCCCTAGAAATTCAGGAAACATCTGCCATAGAATATTTTAAATGGTTGTTCATCCAAGCATTCCCAAGATGGATTTTTTTCCTCTTTCTCTCATTCCTACTTTTAAATGTATGTTTTATTCATTTCTATTTTATGAATATTTTATTCATTTCTATTCTATTCAATATTTTATTGAATATGCTTTTATGTTTTATTTTGTTTTAATGTATTGTTTTGCTCCTTATTTCTATTTATCATAATCTGCTTTGAAATAATTTGGCATAGAAAATTGTATATAAACCTATTATTATTAGCAATAATGCCTAAGTGGGTCAGTAAAAACTCTAGGAGAGAGAGGGAGATTGTATTTAGACTTGGTTAGTTTATCATCTCATATATTGCATGAATTAAGACAATCGGTTAATTCAAGATAAGGTGGTTATGAATGCATTAATGCATTTAATCCTCCTGTTCTATATGCAGCCAACAAAATTGATTGAAAAATGGAGGCATCAGTTACCAATTTGAGATGTTGAGGGAAAAAGATATCATTACATGAGAAACAAACCTAAAAAAATACTTAGATTAAATAAAATAAAAACTTCATTTTACCTGTACTGATGAGAAAAAAGTGCAAAAACATACAAAATGACCAGAGAAACTGAGAATAAGTCCATGAGGGGATGTGCACAGGGAAGAGCTAACGCAAGGCTCTTCAAACTTGGCAAGTTTAAGACTTGTGGATTTCAACTCCCAGAATTCCTGAGCTAACAGGACTGGGGGATGAATTCTGGGAGTTGAAGTCCACAAGTTTTAAAGCTGTCGAGTTTGAAGACCCCTGAGCTAACATCCTTTGTTTCAGCTGGAAAGAGTAGTAAGCTATGAGCAAGCAACTCACATCAGCAAGCTCTAGTTTGCATGCTGAGTACCAAGCAAATGACAAATACAGGACAAAATTTTCTTGTCAAAATGGATGGAGGAAAGGAAATATGTTCAACATTTGATAAAATGGATGCTTCAACCCTGAGGTCCTAAATTCAAAATCAGTCTCAAACTGAAAGCTGTGCCTGAATGCACTTGTAGTAAGTCATAGATATCAATATATCCACTTTGCACTATGCAAAGAATGACTGAGTCCACATACTGCCCATCCCAGCTGTGGAGACGCTAATACTGATGCCCTTCAAAATATTCCCTGCCATAAATGAATCTCCTAGCCTGGCCATCAGCAGGAAGAAAGAAAAGCATTATAATATTTGGATATTTAATGCCAGGAATAATTTGCTGAGTGAAAAGTCAATTAAAAACCAAACCACGTACTCTCTTTTTTTAGTGGTTGAAGAATCAGTATAAACAATTCACTGTATCAAGACATCAGGAGCAATTATATAAAGTTATTTTTATGAATCACTTGTTAAATGATACCTGGACAGTATTTCATTCAGAAATAAAGAAGGCTGCTTCTCCTCCGAGTGTTCTGACTGAGATGGTAGAAACTAATTGGGTGGAGCAAGATTGACTTGGAGAATAGCTTTATTCCCAATTCAGGTGGCTGAAATCCATGGCAGGATTTACAATGCCCTGACCCTGAGCTGTCAGGGAGGAACAGGCAGATAAATTGGTGGGTGGTTTGTGTAATAATCGTTTGTTTGATGTGACAAGTCTGATAGGCATTGATTTACTTATGGACTGATAGGCCTTTAATTGAGCACCTCCATTCCTATCACATCAAAAGCAAAGGGAACTGAGGAGAAGCCTGTTACAGAAAACTATACCTTAGTATGCTAATTTAGCCAAGAAAAAAGGTGAACTTTCTTGCTAGTAAATGCTTTTGGAACATCTCTTTTCCACTCTTTCCTGCATAGGAATGTTCTCCTCATCATTCACTCAGGAGCTTTTAGCAAGTCAAATATTCCCTGCATAACTCAGCATTAGTCTTCTGACATGTAGAGGACAAGGACCAGATGATAATAAGACTGAAGGGATTTAATTCAACCTCAAAAATGCTTCAGAGGTCACTGAAGTGTGGGAGAAAAGTGTGACTGCTTGAAGAGCGGGGTCAACCTCTTCTCCAAAGCACCTGAAGGCAGGACAAGAAGTAATGGATGGAAACTAATCAAGGTGAGAACCTAGAATAAGGACAAATTTCCTGGCAGTCAGAAGGATTGATCAGTAGACCAGCTTGCCTCCAGAAGTTGTCTCTTCCAACTTTGTTATTCTATTATTCTCTTAAGGTATTACAGGCAGCTGCTAAGTTCATGTTTCCATACCTTCTAGGGTACCTCCTAGAGCAGGGGTGTCCAACTTTGGCAACTTTAGACTTTAACTTCCCAAATTCCCTGTGGCTAGCTGGGAAATTCCAGGAATTGAAGTCAAACAATCACTCAATCAGAATACAGCTGGAAGGGTCCTTGGAAGTCTTCTAAATTCTAATCCAACCTCCTGCTCAAGCAGGACACCCTATAAGTCCACAGGTCTTTCAGTTGTCAAGGTTAGTCATCCATGTTCTAGAAATTGAAGCTATAGCACCAAACAAGTGTAAATATGTAGTCCTGTCACATACACAAAAATACTCTCTTGTTGCCCTCTATAGAAGCCTTCTCAGAAATTCACCGAAACTTGTCTCATTTTCCATCACCTACATAAGTTGACAAATGACTCCATATGCAAATTAAAGAGATTATTTGGAAAAGAAAAACATGCAATGGACTAAAATGGAAACTGCCTTGGAGGGTAGAAGCCAAGTCAACCTTTCTCTGCCTTTCTCTGGGTCTAAAACACCTTGGGGTCTTCTCAGATTCCCCAATCAGTATAACTTTGGTAACAATGAAGGAGGTGACCTCAACATACCTGAAGGTTTACAGGGGAAGATCAGGGAAGGCTGGATTGAAAGACTTGGATTGAGGGGAAGAAAGGGAAATGAAGAGGGAGAGAAGAAGGTAACAAGAATGAATGATATTTGTTCATGCTGGCTGGGGAATTCTAGGAATTGAAGTCTACACACCTTAAAGTTGCCAAAGTTGAAAAATACTGCTCTAGGATCACAGATGAAGTCTTCATTGTCAATTATTTTGGCTCTTTTCTTTAAAGCAACCATGTTAATAATCTGAAATTAATTCAGATTCAGATCCAAACCATAATGCCCACATTTCCCCTAAAGAACTGGAGAATCAAAAACTGGATGAAATCTTTATATCTGAAATCAGAGCAGAACTGCAGAACCCTTTAGCCAAGGAAGCCCAAATATCCAGTAAAGAGAGCACAACTGACCTCTTCATCTCGACATCTTTGTTTTCCTTAAAAAAAACTTTAGGTGCTGGCTAGGCTTGTTTAGAAAGATGTTTTATTATTTTTGTGTAAAAATATATTGCTGTTTTCTGAAATGATTTCTTTTCAAGTCCAGTTGCATGTCTGAAGCTAAGTCTATAGTTTCAAAGTATCAACCTACAAGACTAACTTGAAATAAGACTTATTCTTAGTTCCAAATTTTCTCAATCATTTTTCTTTGTGTAATTTTTTTCCAAGTCTTCGAAACCTCTCCACTTCTTCCTTTTTATGGTGGCCATCATTCCTTCTCTCCATAGTTCTTCAAAATAATACCAGGCTCAAGGCAAATTATACAGGATATGAAATTATAACTGACTGTCACATAGAGTTGCTGCTGCTTAAGGCAATCCATGCTGGGAAGAAAAAAACCGAGTTACTGTTAACTGTAACCCTTAAAATTTGTTGAAGAATTTCTCCTTAGATGGGAATCATTTCTCGGTCCACAGAAATTGTATCAAGAGTAAATCTAGCATAGTGCAGTTATGCAACATATGGCTCCAGACTCTCAAAAGTACTGAACGGATTTTGAAAGGTTCTGAGGATTCCTAAATGGGGGACATTATTAATAAAAAAGAAGAAACAATTAATACCTGATTGGAGTGTTAATCATTTCTTTAGTGTCTTCAAGTCAGTATTGACTCCTGGCAACTACCTGAAAAGTCCCTGCATTTTTCTTGGCAAGATTTCAGAAATGTTTTGTCATTATCTCCATCCTAGGGCTGAAAGTGAGTGACTTTCCAGGTCTGACTTTAGGTCTAAGATGGGGCTAGAACTCACAATCTCCCAGTTTCTAGCTGGGTATCTTCACCATTACTTCCAACTGGCTCTATTCTTCTCAATTTACAGGATACTTACATATCATGTTAGTGTTCTAGACAGTATTAATCTACATCCCATGTTGTTATGAAATAGTCAGCCATACAAATATGATACATAACTAAACATAATCATAATAAAATTCAAATAAATTAAATGTAGAATATTTACTGCCCTTGCTCACTCCTTGCCCTAGTTAATATTTTCCCCCTAAGGTTGTGTGTAGTAATAGATCAATAGTTTGAACATAGAACACAGAATAATAAGGTTGGAAGGGACCTTAGTGCACTTCTAGTCCCCTGCTTGAGAAGAAGACATCTTCAAGAGCTGCCCTCTTCATAGCTAACAGGGTTTAGAGCTATAGTGATGCATTACTGCACCACTGGTGACTGCCAGCTGCCAGCAGTTAAGTTTCTCACTGACTCAAGGTTGACTCAGCCTTCTATCTTTCCAAGGTCAGTAAAATGAGGACCCAGGTAGTTTGGGGGTAATACTGACTCTGTAAACTGCTTAGAGAGGGCTGCAAAGCACTGTGAAGTGGTATATATGTCTAACTGCTGTTGCTATTAACCTTTTTCAATGATAGGAGTTACCTGGAGAAGCTTTAGAATGGTTGCCCAGGCACCATCACTGGCTGCTATTTGGGTAAGGTCTCCCACTACCACCACCCTTCCTTTTCCAACTGTTGCCAAACTATTGGCCTTTCCTCATCATGGAAAACATTCAACACAGTTCTAAGCTTTCTGGCTCCATCTGCACTAGACTAATAAACAAAAGATGGCATGAAAAGTGTAGCCTTTTTTTTCCAGACGGATGGAGACAGGCTGTATGATTGTTTTATGGTTTTGCATGTAATATGAGTTTGCAAGCTGGTAATGCTCAGAGCTGAAGCAACCTGCTTATTAGATCAGCAATATATGAAGAAGGTAAGTAAGGAAAGTTTTCATTCTCAAGACCAATTGTCAACTTCCAAGAATCCTTCTTCTGCCAGTTCTCTTTCTGACTGCCACAGAAACCGGGGCGGGGGTGGTGGTGGAATAATAGGCCTTCCTGGGGGGAAGGGTATTGGAGGATGAAGTTGATGTATTGTAAAAGTTGGGATGCTTTCTTAGTTATGCTCACTTGCTTACTGTGCAGATATAACCACTTATCTTTCTAGGCCAAGGCCAACCATCTTGGCATGCCGGATGTGTGAAAGGCCACTTGAAGATGCACCCTCATGACATTATACACACCTCAGATTGGATGGCCAGTTTGAACTGTTATGGGATAACTTTCTATATGTGATTTTCGCGCCTATTGCCTCAGATCTTGTATTTCTTCTGATGCAACCACTTCAGATTCAGTAAAAGTCCTTCTCTCTGTAACAATGAAGTCCAAGGTTTTCTTTCTTGGATTTTGAATGGAGCTTCACCTGACACCAATGATCTCTCAATGTGACCAAAAGAATTTGCACTTCCTTATTTATGAACTAGTACTGTTTTAACTAAGTAAAAGAAAGGACAACATCTGCCCATTGGAAGTGCACTTTGCCCTTTTTTACCCTTAGCCATCCATCCATTTTCTTTTCTCCCCCCTCCCCTCCCTCTTCCTTCCTTCCTTCCTTCCTTCCTTCCTTCTTTCTTTGTGATTGGAATAAAATCATCAAACTAAAAGATCTAACTTCACATTCCTTTGGCTGCAAAGCATACTGAAGGATCTTATAGCACTTACAATTTCTACAGCCTACCTTCTTTCCCATTGTGAATGGAAGCATGGAACAACAGCATTCAAATTCTGTTAAAAGAAAGAGAGAAAAATAATTCCCAAGAAAAGTATATCAGTAGCTCAATAGCAGGAAGCTTGAGGGAATTTTTCATGGAGCAAAATGGTGGCTGGTTTATTCGTTGTACCAAATTGTTTAGCAAAATATATTCCATGTAAACCCATGATTAGAAGCTACACCCAGCTTCAGGCTATGACATATGCTATCTGCACTTTAGGGCAGGGCTGTCAAACTTGCAGCCCACGGGCCGGATGCATCACACACTGTCCATGCTCATTCCCGGTTTAGCAAAGGGGGAAAAAGTCCCGATATGTCATGTGATGCCGGCATGATGATGTGAGTTGATACCCCTGCTTTAGACCAAAGTAGCTTTTAAAAGAGGGAGGAGTCACAAATGAGAGAAACCATAGAACTTGTATGCTTCAAGTATACAAGTATACTGGGCTCATTCTGCAATTCAATTCATCTGTCAGCCTTCAAGATCTTCTGCTACAGCTTTGCATCTTTTGGCTGCCATAAGTAACCGAGGGAGGAGGGGGGAATTGTCTGGGAAGAGAGCTGGAGGTGTTACATTCTTGTGTTGTGTAAATGAGGAGTCAGGGGGGAGTATAAATTCCTGCTTTTAGGTTTCTATTTCTTGGTCAGCTTTCTTTTCTCTGTGCAGCTGCAAATCTTTATCAAAATATGCCAAGGTCAACGGACAGAAGCCTCATCACCACCTGAAGATGTCCACATGATCATATCCAGAACTTTTAATTGGAAGAATCTTTTGAACTTTAGGGGGGTGGGAACAATTCCATCACTTTGTATATGTGATCTGCGCGCCTAATTTCTCAGATTCAGAATTTTACCTGAAGCTACCATTTCATTTTTCAGTAAAAGAATTCTTTTCTCTAATCTATGGAGTCTAAGTATTTCTTTCTTGGATTTTGAATGGAGCGCAGACTGACATTATTCTGAATCTCCTCACCAGCCCACCTGGAGAAAATATCCAGTTTTCTTCCGAGGGGGTTTGATAACATGTCATCTCCAGCTAGTGATCAGGAGGATCAGGGAGCTGTGGGGGGGCAATCGTTGCTGATACCGGAGGTGCCAGCAGCTGAATTGCTAGCTGACCTTACTCTGGAAGAGGTTCCAGCTGAGAAGCCCAGATGGTCGTTGGGTGTTGGCTGGAGGGATCCCGAAGAGCCCCCCCTCCTGGAATCACCATTTCCCGATGGCGTAGGAGAGAGGAGCCATGGCAAGAGAGGGAGAAGAGAGAATTGTTACTCGATCAAGCCAGGCAGCTCCTCAATGAAGCTTTCGGACAGCCCCACGTCGCTCCAAGGTATGAAGGGAAAGGGGGAGCAAGTTCAGCCAGAGGCAGCCAAGCTGCCCCCACCCCCATAATTCAGCCTGCACCAGCGCAGCAGCTAGCTGCAGCCCCGGGGCCCCCAGTGGGAGGTGTGATCCCTAGAAGATGCAGAGTCCTCAAGCTGCCTCCGTTAGAAGTGAAATTTGGGGGAAATCCCAAAGATTTGGGTTTCTTCCTAGCACAAGTTTGGAGCTATATGGAAGAATACAGGGAAGAGTTCACATCAGAAGCAGCCAAAGTTAGATGTGTTACCATGGCCCTGGAGGGAATAGCTGCAGAGTGGATGGTGACTTTGTATAATGATAACTCCCCCCAACTGCTGAATTATAACGTATTCATGACTGCGCTGCGGGCAAGATTTGAGGACCCACTAGCAGAATGAAAGGCCAGGATCAGGATGAAAACCATAAATCAAGGGAGGAGGTCAGTGGCCGACTACACCCAAGAGTTTAGACAGCTGGTGTGCCATATCCGAGGCTGGTCCCAGGGAGCCCTGATAGAAGCCTACCAACATGGTCTAAATGAAGACGTATACCAGATGTGCATTTCCAGAAGGGACCCCAATGATCTGCAGCTGTGGTACTTGCTGGCAGAAGAAGTGGAAATAGATTTGACCCAAAGCAGATGCAGTGGGGGCTCTGGATGGAGCAAGCCATCCCCACCACTCTTCCAAGAGGCCCCTAAGCCTCCAAAGGGAGGAGTGATGGCAAGACCCAAATCCACTGCCTGTTTTTGATGTGGGAAGGAGGGCCACCGGATTGCAGACTGCAGGGTCAAGCTGGATCCAAAGGGGGCACAGAGAGGAGGGAGGAAACCTGAAAATCCCCCAGCCAAGCCTCGCGAAACCGCGCTAAAGATGGGGGAGGTTGTAGAGGTCGCCCCTCTGGCAGAAGAGGAGCTGGGACCTCCGACCTTCCTTGAAGAGAGTGATTCCGACTTGGAAGACGACTTTCTGGTAAGTCCAAACAAGGGCCCCATGACCATTCCAGTAAAATTAAGGGTACCCACTTCAGGGACCGAAGGGGAGATGTTAGCCTTGCTAAACTCTGGGTGCACGAGATGTGTAATCAACATGAAAGTAGTTGAGGAGATGGGCATCAGACTGAGAACTTTAGAAACGCCCATAGCCTTTGGCCAATTGGATGGATCAGTGGCGGGGTGTTACCCTGCATGCTTCATTAAGGAACCCCTAGAGATGACCATGGGGGAGCATAAAGAGACTTTGTGTTTTATTGTGGCCCCTGGAATGGAGCAACCGTTAATACTAGGATTGCCCTGGCTCCGCAAGTGGAATCCCCATGTGGACTGGAGGAAAGTGTCGTTGTGCATACGCACCAATCAGCGACCAGAAGGGGAGGGGCGGTCCCAGAAGAAGCTTCAGAACCCGGTTGAGCTAGCCTCCACAGGTACTGAAACCTTGGAGGGGGAGGAAAAAATTCCGAAAGAATATTGGGACTTAAAAGAAGCGTTCAGCGAAAAGGCTTCAGATGAGCTTCCCCCTCATCGGTCAACAGATTGTAGTATTGAAATTCTGCCTGGGGTGACACTCCCGAAACCGAAGCTATATTCAATGACACCACGGGAATTGGAAGAGCTGAGATCGTTTATCGATAAAAATTTGAAACGTGGTTTCATCCAACCCGCTAGACCTCGGGTAGTGGCCCCAGTGTTGTTCCGTGAAAAGAAAGATGGCTCCAAGCGTTTGGTAGTGGACTATAGAAACCTGAACGCTATTTCCGTGGAAAACGTGGCCCCCCTCCCCCTGATGAAGGACATGTTAGCCCACCTGGCTAAAGGGAAAATTTTCATGAAATTGGGTTTGAAAGAAGCGTATTACTGAATCTGAATTAAAGAAGGGGATGAGTGGAAAACCGCTTTTAATTGCCCGATGGGTTGTTTCCAGTTCAATGTTCTCTCCTTTGGCCTACAGGGGGCTCCAGCCATATTCATGCAGATGATCAATCAGGTGCTACACGAACATTTATACAAGGGGGTTTTGGTTTACCTTGATGACATCCTTATCTACACAGAAACTCGGGATGAACATGTGACACTGGTGCGTTCAGTGCTACAGAAACTGCGAGCCACTAAATTGTATGCTAAACTGTCCAAATGTGAGTTCCATCAAGAGAAGATCGACTACTTGGGGTATCGCATTTCGCTTGAGGGCATTGAAATGGATCCAGGGAAGGTACGGGCTGTGTTGCAGTGGGCTCCACTGCGCAACCAAAAACAACTTCAAAGCTTCTTAGGATTTGCCAACTTTTACCGGCAATTCATCCCGTCTTTTGCTAAGATAGCAATGCCTATCACCAATCTCTTAAAAACCAAGGGGGAGGTGAAATCACAGCCTAGCAAACCGCTGGAGTGGTCCATGGAATGCCAAGCTGCCTTTGAAAAGCCGAAGCAACTGTTCGCTGCAGAACCAGTGCTAAAGCACCCGGACATGGATGCCTCGTTCGTGATCCAAGCCGATGCGAGTGATGTGGCAGTTGGAGCGGTCTTACTTCAAATCAATGAAAAGGGAACTCTACAACCCTGCACCTACACCTCCCGTAAACTGACTGAAACCGAGAGGAGGTGGGCCATCTGGGAAAAGGAAGCTTTTGCAGTTCGTTGGGCTCTATTGACATGGAGACATTTCTTGGAAGGAGCAAAACACCCGTTTGAGGTATGGACTGACCATAAGAATTTGGAGGCCTTAAAAATGCCTTGAAAACTGTCTCCTAAACAAGTTCAGTGGGCCCAGTATTTTAAGCGGTTCAACTTTTCACTGAAGTACATCCCGGGGGGGAGGAATTTTATGGTGGATGCTTTATCTAGACTGCCTCAATATAACAGTGTTCGTCAGGAAGTGATACGTCCGATTGTTTCAACCAAACAGCTAGCCACCCCGGTGGTCACTAGAGCGCAAAAGAAGAAACAAGAAGTGGATTTGTCGAGTGATTTGACGGCACAATTAAAGGAAGCCCTAAAACTGGATGAGTGGTTCCTGGTGCATTCGAATAACTGTACAGTTAGAGATGGTTTGGCCTGGATGGGAGTGAAGCTGTATGTACCAGAGACATTGAGAAGCCAAATATTGCAACAGGCCCATGACTCTAAAGCGGCTGGTCACTTTGGGTTCGTGAAGATCTTACACCTTGTTAAGTGACAATTCTGGTGGCCTACATTGAAAAAGGACATTGAGACTTATGTGGCTAGCTGCTCAGTTTGTGCCTCAGCAAAAAGGCCTCCTGGTAAGCCAGCAGGGCTATTACAAAATGTGGCCAGGCCAACAGCTCCTTGGAAGGAAATCTCTATGGACTTTATAGTAGAGTTACCCGAGAGCACTGGACACATGGTTATTTGGGTAGTAACCGATTTGTTTTCCAAACAAGCGCATTTCATACCTTGCTCTAAGATTCCCTCAGCAAAATCATTGGCTAAATTATTTATACTGCATATCTATAGACTGCATGGGGTTCCTGAACGTATTATTTCTGACCAATTCCATCACTTTGCATATGTGATCTGCACGCCTAATTTCTCAGATTCAGAATTTTACCTGAAGCTACCATTTCATTTTTCAGTAAAAGAATTCTTTTCTCTAATCTATGGAGTCTAAGTATTTCTTTCTTGGATTTTGAATGGAGCACAGACTGACATTATTCTGAATCTCCTCACCAGCCCACCTGGAGAAAATATCCAGTTTTCTTCCGAGGGGGTTTGATAACATGTCATCTCCAGCTAGTGATCAGGAGGATCTGGGAGCTGTGGGGGGGCAATCGTTGCTGATACCGGAGGTGCCAGCAGCTGAATTGCTAGCCGACCTTACTCTGGAAGAGGTTCCAGCTGAGAAGCCCAGATGGTCGTTGGGTGTTGGCTGGAGGGATCCCGAAGAGCCCCCCCTCCTGGAATCACCATTTCCCGATGGCGTAGGAGAGAGGGGTTCAACTCACTTCGAACTTTTGGAGGGAAGTTAATTCCTGAAGTTAATAGTCTCCACCCAGGGTTTAAGCTCCACCCACCATCCCCAAACCAATGGGGCCTGTGAGAGAACTAATGCAGTGTTAGAACAATACCTCAGATGTTACATAAATTATCAACAGGATAATTGGGCTGACTTATTGCCATTTGCTGAGGTGGCATACAACAATTCTGTCCATAGTAGTACTGAGTTCACCCCCTTTAAAGTGGTGTCGGGATAAGACCTTATACCCATACCTGAGCTTCCTCGTGAAAGACCTAACATCCAGTCACTAGACGAATGGATATCTCAACTCCAACTTAACTGGCCAGTTGCCCGTAAAGCATTAGATGATGCACATCAATCTCATAAGAAGTTTGCAGATAAAAAGAGAACTCCACAGAAGACCTATCAAGTGGGTGACAAAGTTTTCCTGTCCACCAAATACCTACAAACCACTCAAAAATCGAAGAAACTTGGTCCTAAATATGTGGGTCCTTTTATGATTGAACAGATCGTAAATTCTGTCACAGTGCAATTGACACTACCAAAACCTCTTCGACAAATTCATCCAGTTTTCCATGTTAGCTTGTTGAAACCTGAACACACTTCTGGTCTGAGACCAACCCAGACTGATCCTCCTATACCATTGCTGATTGAAGGTGAAAAACATTTTGAAGTTAAAGAAATTTTGGACTCTTGGAAGTGGAGGGGTCGCCTCCAATACCTCGTAGCTTGGAAACATTTCCCTTCTTCCCAAGCTGAGTGGGTCAATGAGAAGGATGTTAGAGCCCCTAAGCTGATCAAAGACTTTCGCACAAAATATCCTGACAAACCCTAGAAATGTATTTGATTGGTAATCAGTATCTTTTATGTTTTTCTTTTCTCTCTTGCAGGACTAACGCCTTTTTTCTAGGAGGGCTGAATGTCAGCCTTCAAGATCTTCTGCTACTGCTTTGCATCTTTTGGCTGCCATAAGTAACCGGGGGAGGAGGGGGGAATTGTCTGGGAAGAGAGCTGGAGGTGTTACATTCTTGTGTTGTGTAAATGAGGAGTCAGGGGGGAGTATAAATTCCTGCTTTTAGGTTTCTATTTCTCGGTTAGCTTTCTTTTCTCTGTGCAGCTGCAAATCTTTATCAAAATATGCCAAGGTCAACGGACAGAGGCCTCATCACCACCTGAAGATGTCCACATGATCATATCCAGAACTTTTAATTGGAAGAATCTTTTGAACTTTGGGGGGTGGGAACAATTCCATCACTTTGTATATGTGATCTGCATGCCTAATTTCTCAGATTCAGAATTTTACCTGAAGCTACCATTTCATTTTTCAGTAAAAGAATTCTTTTCTCTAACCTATGGAGTCTACGTATTTCTTTCTTGGATTTTGAATGGAGCACAGACTGACATCACCATTGCATGGCCTTAGTTGTTTCCTCAAAGTTTCAGCACTAAAAGCAGAGGTGGTATTCAGCAGGTTCTGACCAGTTCTGGAGAACCGGTAGTGGAAATTTTGAGTAGTTCAGAGTACTGGCCAATACCACCTCTGACTGGAGATTTTACAGTATCCTTCCCCTGCCATGCCCACCAAGCTATGCCCACAGAACTGGTAGTAAAAACATTTGAATCCCACCACTGACTAAAAGTAGTAGTTGTTATGTATATGTAAATAACGTAGTTGGGTTGACAATATATAAACTACAAATATATATGTTTGTAGCTTTAAGGAAAAATACTGTAATGTATTATGCTGTGTTCTAGTTAGTTAATTATGCTACTAGTTGCCATAAGAGGGAGCTATAGATCATGGTTTAATTCTCTTTCTCTTTTTCACTGATGATCTCTGTTAATAATGATACTGACTGACTTCGGACCAATACTGACTAACCCTGTTTTGATATTCTGTTAATATCAAAGGTTATTTGTTTTATTATGGTTTGATATTTGTTTGCTGTAAAAGACATGGAACCGCTAAGAAGATTTTATAACTAGATGTAAGAAGACTTTATAACTGGATATTTCTGGACTGTTAAAAACGCGTATGACATGGACTGTTTATTGGACTGTGCTATTTCTTTTTTTTTTTAAGAGTTTTTATTTTTTTAAAAAGCAAACATACACATACAAAACATAAAAACATAAAACCAGCCATACATACAGTATGTCAGTTGGTTACAAATCTTTTGTGCTATCCCCTTATAGTCATTTACTCACAGTTTATATCAATTTTCACATTGTCCAAACTAACATATGCTTATATATTTTTCAGTTATTAATCATCCATGACTAAACTATTTATTCCATTATTTTATATGAGATATTCCAAATTTTATCTTAAATTTTATGTTATACTTTCAACTAATGGTTATATATGTCTCTATTATGTTTTATATCAATCTATTAAATTTCTATCACAGAATTATCTAGTCTATCACATTACCATGTCTTTTTGTCCAACCATTGATAAAACAAATCCCATATCATATAAAATTGTTTATCTTCTTGTTCTCTAATTTCAAATGTCAATTTACTCATTTCAGCACAGTCCATAATTTTCTTAATAACTTTCTCCTGCATAGGTATTTTATTATTTTTCCAATTCTTAGCAAATACAATCCTAGCTGCTGTTAATACATTTACAATCAAATATTTCAACTCTTTGTTGTATATTTCCAGTACAATTCCCAATAAAAAGATCTCTGGTTCAAAGTCTATATGTTGTTTTAGCATTTTTTCCAACCATGTGTGGATTTTAATCCAATATTTCTTTGCATCCGAGCATGTCCATCACATATGGTAATATGAACCAGGTATCTAATGACATTTCCAACATTTATCCGATTTATTCTTAAACATTCTTGCAAGTCTCGTCGGGGATAGATGCCACCTGTAAAACATCTTATACAAATTTTCTTTATATGCAGTTGACATTGTCATTTTATAATTTTGAGACTACAATTTTTGCCACTTTTCTAAATCAATCCCATATCCAAAATTTCCCACCAGGCAATCATTGTTTCTTCAATTTGTTCCTCCTCCAATTTAAATTCTAATAAGTGTCCATAAAGTTTTTAATTACCTTTTCATCAAAATCAAAATGTTATCTAAATCAGTCAACTTATCAGAAATACCTTCTGTTTTAACAACTATGTCAAATCTAGATTGTATTTGCAAAAATGAAAACCAGTTCATTTTTACACCTTGTTCTTCCAACGCTTGCATAGATTTAAGTTCACCCTTTTTATTCAATATCTCACCATATCTAACTGTTTGTTCCTTTTTATATATTATTGGATAAGAAAAAGCTTCAATAGTAGATATCCATAATGGAATTTTTAAATAATATTGTCTTTCTATCTTCTCTCAATTCAAAAACAATGCCTCTCGAATGTAACGTCTTCTAAAATACCCCTGTGTTTTAGTTCCCTAATCCCAAAGGAAGGCATGCCATCCCAACAGCAAGTCATGCTCTTCTAAGGTCAATAGTCTATTGTTCCTTAATGTTATCCATTCCTTTGCCCACATCAAATTTGTTGCCTGGTGGTACCACTCCCAATTAGGCAAGGCAAACTCTCCTCTTATTCTTGCATCTTGTAACAGTTTTAATTTTATTCTTGCTTTTTTGCCCTGCCAAATATATTTCAGCACAATTCTATTTAAGTCTTCAAAAAACTCTTTCCCTAGTCAGATTGGAATTGTCTGGAATAAATATAGAATTCTAGGCAATACATTCACCTTAATTGTACATATTCTCCCAATCAATGATAATTGTAAGTTTCCCCATTTTGTCAAATCTGTCGCAATCTGCTGTTTGAGTTTAAGATAATTATCTCCTTTCAGTGTGCTACATCTTGGTGTGATATATATCCCTAAATATCCCTTGTTTGTGACCTGTATTTCTAAAACTTCTTCCAACTCTTTCTTTCATCTTACTAACATATTCTTTGTTAATATCTTTGTTTTATCTTTATTTTCAAACCTGCTACTCTTCCATATTCTTCTATTTTTTCTATTAATTTAGATGCTGTTTCCAATGGGTCTTCTAATATAAATACCAGGTCATCTGCAAAAGTTTGCAATTTATACTCTTCCTTTTTGATTTTCATTCCTTTTATTTCTTTGTCTTCTCTAATATTCCTATTCAACACTTCCAATGTTAACACAAACAGCAAGGCGACAGTGGACAACCTTGCCTTGTCCCTTTTCTTATATCTATAGATACTGTTAGTTCTCCATTTACCATAACCTTTGCAGTTTGTTCATAGTATATCGTTTCAATGGCTTGAATGAATTTTTTACCAAAGCCCATTTGTTCAATTGCAATAAGATAAATCGCCAACTCACATTGTCAAAGGCTTTTTGTGCGTCTAAAAACATCAAAGCCATTTGCTTCTCAGGGTGTACCTCATAGTATTCCAGAGTATCCAAAATAATTCTCACATTTTCTTTGATTTGTCTCTTTGGCAGGAATCCATTTTGGTCATTATAGATAAAATTATTTAAATATCTTTTTAGTCTTTCTGCCAAAATTGAAGCAAAAATTTTATAGTCTGAATTTAATAGGGATATAGGTCTATAATTTTTAACTTGCTGCAGGTCTGTATCTTCCTTCGGTATAAGTGCAATATATGCTTCTGTCCATGCTTTGGGTATTCTTTTTTTTAAGATAAGTTCGTTCATAACTTCTAATTGGTAAATATTCAATATTTCCTGGAAAATCTTGTAAAATTCTGCTGGTAAGCCATCAGGACCTGGTGCTTTTCCAACATTCTGTTTTTTTAAGGCTTCTGTTAATTACATCATTATTATATTGCCTTCTAGCATTGTTTCAGTATCTTTAGGAATCTGAGATAAATTCGCTTTCTGTAAATATTGCTTAACTTTTTCTTCTTGAATATTCTCTTGAAAATACAATTTTCCATTGTAATCTTGTATGATTTTTTTCTTCTCCTCATTTCCGTAGCAAGCATGTCCTTCTTCATTTATTAGTTGGCTAATCCTTCTTGAGTTTCTCTCCTTTCTCAGTTTATAAGCTAGCCATCTGCCTGGTTTGTTTGCATCTTCAAAATAATTCTGATTAGCATTTTTAATTTTTTGTGCTAGTTCCTCTTTTACCATTAGTCCCATTTTATGTTTAATTATATCCATTTTATTTTTAATGTCTTCTTTTGCGGGGACTTCTGTAAATCTTTTTCCAATGTTTTGTAATCCAATATTTTGAAAGTCTTTTTTTGTTTTATATTTCTTTTCCTTGTATAGTCTATTATTAAGCCTCTTGTGTAGGCCTTCATCATGTTCCAGAGGTTCTGTAGAAATGTATCCTCTTTTTTATTTTCTTTAAAAAAGAAAGCAAGTTCTTTTTCTATTTTCTGTTTGAAGTCTTTTTCTTTTGATATCAGATTATTTAAGGTCCATCTAGATCTCCTCTTATATCTGTTCCAAGTAACTGTCACTGGATTATGGTCTGCCCAAGTGCTTGTTTCTATTTCAGTCTCTCGTATGTTGGCCAGTAATTCTGCTGACATCCATATCATGTCTATTCTAGACCATGAAGCATGTCTGTTTGAATAAAAGGTGTATTGCTTATTCTCCACATTTCTCTCTCTCCATGCATCTTTTAAATTGAATTCTTCTGTTATTCAAAAGAAAGATTTTGGTAATATCTTTCTAGCTTTCTTTGTTGATTTCTGCGTTTTGTAATCCAACCAATCATTAACTATTCCATTAAGATCTCCCATCATACAAATATTAACATAGTCCAATTCAATTATTTTCATATGTAATTTTCTGTAAAATTCTTCTTGGTTATCATAAATTGCAATTAAAAGTGTTTTAGCATTATTGTCCATTATTTCCACCATCAAAATCCTTCCATCGTCATCTATGTAAATTAAGTATGCCAAAATTGTGTCTTTAATATATAAAACCATACCTCTTTTTTTAGATTGCGCCAGTGATGTGAATAATTTCCCTATTTTTTTTTTGTTTCAATATATATTCATGTTGTTTTTTGATATGTACTGCTTGTAGGCAAATTATATCAAATTTTAATTTCTCTAATTTATGAAATACTTTCCTTCTTTTAGTAGCCAAATTGAGTCAATTTATGTTAATTGTAATCAATTTTCTTTCATCCATCTTAAGCTTTGTGAGGGGTTTTTATTGCTCTAGTGGGTCTTAATTCTCGTTGCTCTCTGGGTATACCACCTACTGCACCTTCTTCTTTCTCTTTTTCAATTACTGCTATACACTCCTCTTGGAATTCAATTAGTGACTCTTCCTTTCTAGCTTCTTCCTCCTTTCCTCTGAAATATTCTAAATAGAATAGCTCAGCTTTTTCAACTGTATCAATTCTGTGTCTTTGCTCCTGCTAGGTGAACAAGAGGCCTTCTGGCATCAACCATCTGTAATTTACTCCTCTTTTGTCAAAAATAAGTATTCTCTTCTCATCTCTCTTACTCTTCTTGGTATCTGTTTCAGCACCACAATTTCTTTATCTTTGTAGTTTTCTCTCTTGCCACCTGCAGTATCTGTGTCTTGATAATCTTTTAAGTGAATCTGATATGAATTTCTCTTGGTAGTCTGTTTCTCATTGTGTATCTTGTATAGACATGGAATACTTCATCCATCCCATCCATCATCTTCTCTTTAGTTATCCCTAGTGCTTCTGCCAATATTTCTGTCATTATTTCAGCAAGATTTTCATCTTTTCCTTCTTCTAGATTTTGAAATCTTAAGTAGAATTCTGATCTGTCAATTTCCCATCCTAATGGTTCGCATCTGCCCTTCTCGACATCGCTCAATCGAGTATCAATATCTCCAATTTTCTTGTCCCTTTGTGTATCTTCTTCAATTTTTTTAAATCTATCTTCATATTTCATCATCATTTGTTGAATATTTTCTACTTTCTCATCTGTCTTTTCAGTTCTTTGCTCAATATACTCCATTCCCTTTTCAATCTTCTGAATTCCTTGCATAATCATCTGTAATGTCACTTCCTTCTCTTTCTCCTGTTGTAAGAGTGTCTGTATTGACCATTGTCCTCCAGGTGGTGAAGAGGCTATTGGTATTGAGGAAGCTGGTGCTGTTGTCTTTCTGCTCATCTTGTAGTGCTTACCTGTAGAGAGGGAGAAAGAAAAGAGAGAAAAGAAAAAAGGAAAAAGAAAAGAAAGGAGTAGAGGCAGGCAAATGCCACTCCAAAAAAGAAACAGGGAAAAAGAAAAATCTTCAGGCACTTACGTACCTTAATCTTAATAAAAGAGAGAAAAGGAAGAGGATTAAAAAAAGAAGTAAAAGATTTATGTTCTAGTTTCTGGAATAGAAGGTTAAAATCCAAATATAAAAATCCAACTGGTGGTGGGGGGAGTTAAAAAGGAGATGAAAAACAACCTAAAGTTAAACCAGACACTGCCACTGAGTATCCAAGGCTCTTTTATAAATCAACTCAATGTTTCTAGTTCCAGTATTTTCAAGGTCACTTCAATCTTCTTTCTTTCAACTTCAGCTCGAAGCTCTAATTATTTAGTTTCACAGATGGGTACCTGTACAAACAATCTGCCATGCTCATCCCACTATCTTTTCCAGTGCAAAGCTCAGAGTCCTTGAGTATAGCACAAGTACATAAACAAACTGAGGAAAGAAAGAAACAATATGTCCAAGCCTCTAGATGGCAGCGCTACTTTTTTTCCCTTCACTTTCACTCCCCCCTCATGTATCCAATACCATTTTTTTAAAAAAATAAAACTCAAATCCAAAAGAAGAGTCTTAATCAAAACAGACTTTCAAAAAAATGTTTAAAAAAAATAAAAATAAAAACAAGGAAAATTTAAAAGAAACCAGTCCAGTTTAAAATTCAGTAACTTTACCAAATTCAGAGTTCCAATAAAAAGGGAAAAGGAAAAAAATTTCATTTTAACTAGCTTAATTTCACCACTTACTCTTTTCTCTTCATTTTTAATTTCACTTAAATCTTTCAGGATGTTCTCTTCAACAATAATAAGTAAAAGTTCATCTCACCAAACTGACACACTTTCCTTCAATCTCTTCCATTCTGGAGCTGTCCCAACTTCAGTAGCTTGAATGGCTGCCTCTCCACCACTGGCAAAAGGGTTTTTCCTGGATCAACCAGGGACTTTGCAATGTCCCTGGGATTGACAGGATGTGCCCTAATCAATCACCATCTCTACAGGATGGTTTAGGTCCATTGGGACCGTCCAGAAGTAGAGATATTGATGGCAATCTTGGAGGATCAAGATCATGTGTTGTACCACTGTGACGCCAGCTCCACCCTCCCGACTGTGCTATTTCTTCAAGTAAAAAATTAATACAACTTGGTCAACTCTGCGTAGCTGTATATTTCTTCATAACTGTTCTCATAAACCATTTTCTGTGTGCATGTCCTTTTTATACAAGGGTTACTCTGCACATATCCTAACAGTAGTCAGTTCAAGTTTCACTGTATTTGAGATTTTCCAAAAATTTGTAATAAAGCTGCACTTGGCATATTGTGGACTGTTATGGTGAAACAACTAAAGCCATGCAACCATTCCATAATAATATTGTAAAGCTAGATGGGACCAAAAAGATTGGTGAAATTTCCTTGAAGAACTATAAGTCATAATTAAAGCAGATCAGAATGATCAATGTGTCTCCATACAGTTACCTGACATCAAAACCAACTCAAAGACATTTATCAAACTAGAGCTGAAAGCACCAAAAGGACAATCAAAATGATAACAGGATTCCAGCACCTCCTCCATAAAGGAAGACTATAGTTACTAAGTATTTAGTTTAGAAGAAAGATGAGGAAGAGGAGTGATAGACTTATGTTAAACCATGTGTGAAAAGTGTGCATAGAGACAGGGGCGGGATTCAAATTTTTTAACAACTGGTTCTGTGGGCGTGGCTTATGTGGTGGGCATGGCTTGGTGATCATGTGACTGGGTGGACATGGCTTGGTGGTCATGTTATTGAATGGATGTGGCCAACTCAATATCACTCACATCGAGGCACGCATCTCCTCGCCTGGCCTCTCAAGACTGTGGGGATGCTACAATAGTTGTAAGTGTGAAAAATGGTCATAAGTCACTTTTTTCAATGCCATTGTAACTTTGAATGGTCACTGCACACAACCAAAGTTTGCAAAGAATGGGAAAAAAATTCCAGAGAAGTTCCTGAGAACCAAGAATGCCAAGAATTTAATAAGGGTTAACGGAGAGGCAGATTCTGTAAGCTACACCAGAATGTTTCCTTCCTGCCTTCCTTACAGGATTAGGCCAGTACCGTATTTCCCCATGTATAAGCACCCCCTTTGTATAAGCCACCCCCCCAATTTTTGGACTGTGAAGTTTTGAAAAAAATATTTTATTAGAGAAACAAGTTATGAAGAAAGAAAATTTACAAAGAAACAAAATTCGACGTCTAGATCTACAACTTCGGTCATGACGCCGAAAGTGGTGCGGGCGATGCTAGCAATCTACGCATCGGAACGAGAGTAGGAACGAAGCATTCAGGCCGATGCCTAGCGTATGCATTTCTATCGCGTACTCGCACTCGTAATCGTATCATCACGTACAATTTTTACAAAAAAGTATAGCATACTGCTGGAAAACCAGTTTATTCCTACTTTATTATTTTATGCATTTTTCACGTATAAAAAGTGTACCTGCTTTGTATATGCCACCCCCCTACTTTTTGGGCTTGAAAATTTTGGAAAAAAGGGGTGGCTTATACATGGGGAAATACGGTAATTTCTTCTAACAACCGGTTCTCCAAACTGCTTAGGATGTTAATAACCAGTTCTAAAGAATAGGTGCGAACTGGTAGAATCCCACCCCTGGATAGAGAGATTTTCTTTCAAACACCCAATGTGAGAGCTTAGGGCTATCTATGTAGCAAGAGACAAGGTTGGTCAAAAGTAGAGCTTCAATGCATAGTTGAACTTTGCTGGCAACCAAGATAGATGTCTTCCCAAAGCAATTAGGCAGATTAAATAAAGATGACAATTTAAATGGGATAAACAAATTAATGGAAAATTGACTGACAAATGTTACCAATTTGGGAAATTCCGGTTCATGGGAAAAATATTAATATATTATAATATATTATCAGGAATTCTAAATGCTTCTCACAGACCATTGTATGATCCAGAAAATTGGATTAAATGGATTTTAGTGAAGTTTATTCTCTTGACATAATATTTAAAGTATCTGTAAAGACCAGTCCTGCTGGTTAAATTCCAGGTTTAAAGTTTGGAGATATTAGCTTAAATAGAAAATACTTCTATGTTACTCTGGGGAGCAAGCTTAATTACTTTAAACCAGATTATCTAGGATTGGTAAAAGGAAATCATAGATAATGCTAAAGCCTGCTTAGTGGTGGCCCCTAAATTATGAAATTTACGTACATAGAAAGAAGTATGGTAAGTATAAGTATGGTATACAACCCTAACTTGATTTGTCTTTAAAGACCACCCTATTTCAAGCCACTTTCTTTTTGCTAACATGAAGATATGATCATAGTATGAACAGGATGATATGATCATAGTATGAATATGATGATATGATCATGGTATGAACTGAATAACTTGAATTGTTCTGGTTTCATGTTGATTTGATATGATGTATTTGCAATGTAACTTTGATTGTCTTTGCAGTATTTCTATTGGGGTTTTTTTAATGGAAGCCCCTTATTGCCTAAGTTTCAAATCCCAAAACTCAGGCCAGCACAGCAGTTGCTGAGAATTCTGGGAGCTGATTCATACCTGCATGTACTGTATAGTAGAGAGGTCTGAGTGAATCAGATTATTACCTCTAAACAATTGCCACTTGGAATGGCTACATTTAGTTGTATCTGGCTAGGATGCCCAATTATGCTTCCGTCTCTGTGATATTATTGCTCTACAGAGAAAATCATTACTTTCTGAAACCTCCAGTGCTGGGACAATTGGACTGATGACCTGAAGTTACAACCATGCATGTAAATAACTCACAGAAACACAATAATTAAATTTTACACAGTGAAAAAAAGGGTTCTTAAATTACAGTCACCCAGTTGCATTTTCTAAGAGCATTGTTGCTAATAAAATGGTCTCTCTTTTTTTAAAAGAAAAAAGAAAAAACAAAGCATACAAAAACTATCATTAACTCATGTCACTTTGACCTGATGTCAAGCACTCCGTGTGTGTTTTGATCTGTTGCCTGTCCCCACAGAATAGAAGAGTGCTTTTCTCTTCTTTTTTTCAAAAGCACTTTGATAAGTGTGTTTGAGTTAACCCTCCCCTTTGTACAATCCATCCTGTAGAATTTCACACCAGGAAGTATCTCCATTACATCAACAACAGGAAGATCCCACTGCTTTGCCACAAAGAAAAACAGCTGTTAATCACACATCAAGGGAATGGAAGCAGAGGAAGAAGAAAAAAGATAAATAAATCTCACCTCTTTGTCCCTCACCTCTCCAGCCCCCCAACCCACAATGTTCACACAGGTCTTTAATGTTAATCACCGGACTGAGAAGAGAACAACGAAGAATTGAAACTGTATGACTTGTGATCCTGTGCCTATGAGTTAGTGTTAAGAATAGACCTGCCATCCATCCACAGTCTGAAAAATGACACCAGCTCATTTCCAAGCTCAGCCAAATTCACTATCGTCACCCTCAACAACCACATCTCTGGCACCCAAAAATCTTTATCAAGAAGATCCCCAACAGTTTTCATCCATCCTCCTTCATTGGCTCATGATCTCCAGATTTGGTTGACAATAGAGCAGTGTTTTTCACCTTTGCTGGTTTGAAATCCCAGAATTTCCTAGCCATCAGGGAATTATGGGAATTGAAGTCCAGAAGTCCTCTTCAAGCCACCAAAGTTGAGAAATGCTGTACTGGAACAAGCTGAAATGACAATTGTTATGCTGTAGAAACCCAGTACCCTTTTTGAACCAGGCCACCATCTTAGCCTATACTATGGTTTATTTGCTTGGACATAACATCTGATATAAATATACAGAATCAAAACTTGCTAATTCAGATTTAGCATATTGTATGCCCCCCCAAAAAAAACCAGATATGTTGAACATGGTATCTCTACTTATTTTCTGCTGATAGTTCCAGCAATTCCATTCCCTCCTCCCCTCCTGCTCCATGGTCTTGAAAGTACCTATGTATTTTCTAGACTTCATTTTGTCCTGAGGAATATATATCTCATGTTGCTTGGAATAATTCTCTTTCAGAGAAACCCTCAGAAATAGAACACTCTGCAGAATCTGAACAAAAACACCTCTACTTCTTTAGGAGAGAAGGTTATAAAAACCTTCCCTTCCCTAACTTCATAAAGCAAAGTAGAAATTAGACATTAAAATGACAGCCTATAATGGACCTTCTACCAACTTGAAACTTGAAAAGTTGAAATGGTTAATATATGAATAAGACCTTCTCTAAAGCTATTTAGAGACCAGAGGTGATTTAGAGACCAGTAAATGGCAGAAAAGAGATACAGGAAATTTGAATTCTTTGTTGCTATCCATCGGCATTCAGATTTTATTTTATTTTTGCAGCTCAGAACTGGCCACTCTACTCCTACTTTACTTGAACTACAATTCCAAGATGTTCACCAAGCCTGAATTCCATATGTTGGCAACCCTAGTCAATATCCAAACATTTCCTCACTTTCTTTACGATAATAATATTAAATCTAATTACAGCTTTCAAGTGCACTCACTATTTTTATCCATGCTAGAAATCTATGCAATCGTTAAAAGAAAAACTCACTAGTTTGCTTGTCATTTTAGAGCTTGCCATTTTGTCAGTTGTTTTAAAACATGTCTTCTGCAATAAATAAGATTGTCTCTAGGTTGCACTTGTTTAGCAGGAAGAAAAAAATGAGCCTTTTCTACAGTTGCAAGGTAGAACTTGCAAAGAAAGGATGGGGAGGGCCAGAGAGAATTGCTGACACACATTTTCTTCCACCAAGTCAGCCGAAAAGGACTGTTGTGATTTGAGTAAAGGCTGCTGTCAACTTCTTTCAAGGAAGGCTAATAGATGATGATTTATCCATAAAATAAAAGGCGTGAAGCAAATATCCAAGAGCAAATGAAGCCTCTCCTCCGAAAAGCCTTTGAGCCATCTTTGTTCCATTAAGTTGAGGAGCTGATATATGATCTGTTCTAGCCCAGGGTCCAGCAGTCTGAGTTAAGTGGAAGATGGCCCTGACTCAGGCCTTGAGCAGGCTGGGCCAGCACTGCCATGAATCACCGCAAAGTTGCCATTCCAAGCATTGGATTCCAAAAGAGGGGGAGATGAGTGGGCACCACATTCCTAGCTTCCACCTCTCTCTGCATCTAATTAACTGGAAATATGCTCTAGATTTAACTTGGGTGAAGAACCCTTTTTTGATACTTATGTAGAGTAACAGAGCTGACTGAGCACAGATTACTCTGCAGATCTTTTACTCTATCACAGAGTAGAGAGGAAGGAAGGTGACCTTGACAGAAGTATGCAAGAACTGTGATCTAGGCAAAGAGGGCTGAAGCATTCTTTGAAGTCACGAGAAACAAGATAATATCAGGAGCCACAATGGCGCAGTGGTTAGAATGCAGTATTGCAAGCTAACTCATTGCTTGCTGCCAGGAATTCAATCCTGACTGGCCCAAACTTGATTCAGCCTTCCATCCTTCCGAAGTCAATAAAATAAGGACCCAGATAGTTGGGGGCAATATGCTGACTTTGTGAACTGCTTAGAGAAGGCTGTAAAGCACCATGAAGTGGTATATAAATCTAAGTGCCATTGCTAGTGCTATCTGGAAGCGGCTCTAGCAAACACCTCCTTGATTCACTGGGGTTTAAGAAGGAGGGAAGTACAGCACAATCAGACTTTCAAGATTCGGTGGTTATTACAGCCAATCTCAATCAATGTCGTTCTGGTTTTCCTGTAGAGTTGATTTTCTGCTTTGGTCTTTCTAATGGGATTGACATAAAAGAACAATATGGAGATTCAGATATAGAGGCCAGTTTAGTCTAGTGGTTAAGGCCAAGAAAGTGGGAGACTGTGAGTTCTAGTGAAAGCCACATGGATGACAGAGACCTAGTCACTCTCTGTCAGCCAAACTTACCTCACAGGGTTATTGTTGTTGTGGGAAAAATTGGAGGAGAAAGAGGCGTTGGATATGTTTGCTGCCTTGAGTTATTTATAAAAATAATAAAGGCAGGATAGAAATAAATAAATTAAATAAATAAATAAAAAATAGAGAAAAGGGTTGTATATGGGCCTACAATCTCAGCATACACAGAGACGTATGTTTTAATCCCACCATGAGCATACACAGCAGCTGAATAAGGCTAACTTAAATTCTTTTCTCACCAATTTCTAATGAATGGTTGTAAGGACTTAATCATAAAACCAAATCTTAAAGATGAAATGTCTATCCTTTCTTAAAACAACATGCCATACACAGCCCTGTACTTCTCTACAAGCACAGCTGAAATATCTTTGAATTTCTTAAACTGTTTTGTGCAGCTTGTTTTTTTTTTCACATGCTCCTCTATCGTTTTATAGAGGAAGACTGTTATAAAGAACATCAAGAGAGAAAAATAGAGAAAACCGAAAGCTTTTTTTTTTTCAGTTTTACTATCTATCTGATCTTTTCTTAGTTTGGTGCCCTGCAGAGGTTTAGGGATAACCCCTCCTTTGCAAATGTGGAATTTGTATTTTGCAATTCTCAGAATAGGAACATTCTGGAAACTTGCAGCAACAGACATGCTGGGCTCAGGAGCACTCTGTGGAGTGGACTAGGCAGAAGGAAAGTCCGAACGGCACTAGAAAGTCGGGAAGTAATGAATGAAACCAAATGGAGAATAGTGGGACCTCAAGAGGGAAGTGACTGATCAAAGCACCAGGAAGTTTTGCAGGAAGTCTGCAGCAGCAGCCCCTTCCTCTCTTAAACTATCAGTACCAGCTTCATAACAGAAAGAATTTGACCTCCCCAAATTGCAGTATCTTTCTTAATGGAGTGTTTCTTTAAAAGCACAGGTGTGATCTTAACAACAGGATACTGAACACAAAGGCTGACCCTTCCATCCCACATCCAGGCCTTCGATTTTGCAAACAGGAATTAAGGTCAAAGTGCAGCTTGGTAGGTGGGGAATGGATGGGCTAGGCTAGTATTGCTCTAAATATTTAAACATTTTACTGGAAATGTGTGTATACATACATACATATACATATACATATGCATACATACACACACATATGAATGCACATGTGTATGTACTGTATACCAACAATATATATACATACCAGTATATATAAACACACACCCCCTCTTTCCCTCTCTTCTTTAAATGTTTAGCTAAAATAACCTCTTCAGTTGTAACAATGAAAGTAAAACAAAAGCAGTAATGAACATGCATTTTATGCAGCACTAAAAGAAAATTAGCATGTAATAAACCATATGCACAAAACTCATCTGAACAACTAGAAACTCTTTAATACAATAACTGAATGTGTGGCAGGATACTAGAAAGAAGGCCTTAGAAAAAAATCTGCTTTGTATTGAGCTCCAAACTGTCCTTCTATGCTCCAAATGCTTTAAACCTTCGATATCTATACTCCTTACTTTTGTTTATCATGCTAATTTTTGTCCCACTGTATACAGTTCTATCTCTTTTTCCCTGTCCCAATTGGTGGTACTTTTGAACATGCCAGCAGTGGATTGATCAACTTGTACATGCAAATGAGGTTATGAAACTCTGGAATTTGTGCAGCATGAAAATTAATGGGAAAGTAGTGTCCTTTGAAGGCATTGTGACATTGGCTGAACATAGGGGAGAAATTAATGATCTGTTCCAAATATAGGTAGTCCTCAACATACAATCATTTGTTTAGCAACTATTCAAAGAGACTACAGAGGATAGAAAAGTGACTTACGCCTGGTCCTCCTACTTATGACTGTTGCAGCTTCCCCACTGCTACATGATCAAAATTTGGGCGTTTGGCAACCAGAATATATTTATGATGGGTGCAGCATCCTGAGGTCATATGATCATTATTTGCTTCCTTCCAACAAGCAAAGTCATTGGGAGAAGCCAGATTTGCTTAACAACCAATTGAATCACTTAATGGCAGTGGTTCACTTAACCATGGCAAAAAATAAATAAAATTGGACGTGACTCAGTTAGCATTCTTCTAGAATAGAATAGAATAAGAAAAGAATAAGAATAGCATAGCGTAGCGTAGCATAGCATAGCATAGCATAGCATAGAATAAGAAAAGAATAGCATAGCATAGCATAGCATAGCATAGCATAGCATAGCATAATAGAATAGAGTAGAATAACAGAGTTGGAAGGGACCTTAGAGGTCTTCTAGTCCTGGGCAGGAAACCCTACACCACTTCAGACAAATGGTTATCCAACACCTTTTAAAAAACTTCCAGTGTTCACAATTTCTGGAGGCAAATTGTTCTGCTGATTAATTGTTCTAACTGTCAGGAAATTTCTTAGTTCTAAATCGCTTCTCCCCTTGATTAGGTTCCATCTATTGCTTCTTGTCCTGCCCTTAGGTACTTTGGAGAATAGCTCGACTCCCTCTTCTTTGTGGCAGCCCCTGAGATATTGGAATGCTGCTATCATGTCTCCCTTAGTCCTTCTTTTCATCAGACTAGACATACCCAGTTCCTGCAACTGTTCTTCATATGTTTTAGCCTCCAGTCCCCTAATCATCTTTGTTGCTCTTCTCTGCAGTCTTTCTAGAGTCTGATCTTTTTTATATCGTGGCGACCAAACCTGAATGCAGTATTCCAAGTGTGGTCTTACCAAGGCATTATAAATTGGTATTAACACTTCTTGTGATCTTCATTCTATCCCTCTGGTTTTTGGCAGCTGCTGCACACTGCTGACTCATATTTAAATGGTTGTCCACTAGGACTCCAAGATCCCTCTCACAGTTACTACTATTGAGCGAGGTACCACATATATTGTACCTGTGCATTTGATTTTTCTTGCCTAAATGTAGAACCTTACTTTTTTCACCACTAAATTTCATTTTGTTAGATGGCGCCCAATGTTCAAGTCTTTCAAGATCCTTCTGTATCTTAAGCTTATCTTCTGGAGTGTTGGCTATTCCTGCCAGTTTGGTGTCATCTGCAAATTTGATGAGTTCCCCATCTATCCCCTTGTCCTAATCATTGATGAAGATGTTGAAGAGTATTGGGCCTAAAAAAAGCCTTGGGGTACTTCACTGCATACTTCCCTCCACGTAGATGCAGCTCCATTGAGGACTACACGTTGAATGCGGTTACGAATCCATCTGGTGGTGATGTTGTCTAACCCACATTTTTCTATCTTATCAAGTAATAGGCTATGGTCTACTTAGCAGAAATTCTGGTCCCAATTGTGGATGTAAGTCAAAGTCTACCTGTACCATTTTTATTTAACTTGAGTTAAATTGAACATCATAGTGGAACTGCAATTTTAGCAAATGATGCCTAAACATGATTATTTCAGTCAGATGAAAGATAGACAAAGGGAGTTAAAATATGGCCAGTTGGCTAAGGATATGCATCATTTTAAATAACTGTTTCTCAAACTTGACAATTATGTCAGATGGATGGACTTCAACTCCCAGAATTCCCTAGCCAACATGTCAGCTGGCTGAGGAAGTCTGGGAGTTGAAGTCAATTCCAGTCAGCAGTGTTTGAAAAACATAGACCTAGATGCTCTGTAAAATTTTGTACTTAGTATGCAATGCAATTAATCAATTGCATTGCATACTAAGAGGGCCATCTGGATCCAACCAAACAATTACATTTCTTCTAACCCTTCTCCATAATCAAGGTCCTTTTGCCACATGACTTATATTCAGATTTTTTAAAAATACTTTGACTGGATCAGGAATTGAATATGTATTTAAGTCCCTCAGCACCATTTTCTTCTCTCTGTATCCTATGTTACTGGCTTTCCCCCAGCTGCTCTCCATTGATTTTTCACTATGGAAATCACCAGGCCAATAAATAGGAAGAAACTCAAAATATTGAAATAACTGTGGGTCAATTGATCGGGTTTTTTGACTTGAATGAAAAGTATTGATCTATCAAAATAATTTCAAATATCAAATGCTACGTTTTGAATCATAATTTGGATTGGGATAACTCCATGTATGGAAAGGTAGTTATGTCTCTCCCCATGACACATTTCCTAGTGTCGGTAGGCTTTAATTGCCATAGAGTAAAATTGTGGCTTTTGCATGCAACAGCATGGACACTGCATACTCAGTCTTGGAAAATGGAAGAAAGCCATTTTGAGAAAACAATGCACCATTTAGCCAACATAGGCTTTTTATATTCAAATTACAGGCTTGAGAACTGTAAACAGCACTTTTAGTGCAGGAAAATAGGCAAACTCCTTTTCCGAGTCTACTCATCCTTGCAGCCATTTCTCAGAGTTAGACAATCAGTTATTAAATCACAATACAGGATTATTCCAAAAGCCTGGGAATGTTTAGGAGGGGGAATCTTACGTTCTGTTGAGTTAAGATTGAGAAACGTTTATAAACCACTCTTGTTTCTCTTTTAGGAAGGAAAAAAGAGTCTCTCTTTTTTTAAAAAAAATTGGCACTTTCAATTGAACATTTTTTTATTTCCCAGAATTTACAAAACGTCATCCACCTTACTACTAGGAATTAAATTGCTGACCGCTTTTGTTCAGAAATGTGTCTCCATTAGTTGTTGGCAATTCTCCAGGGTTTCCAGCATGAAAATGTCCCCGTTGCTACCTGGAGATCTCAGGGATTGAACTTGAGAGCTTTAAAAGGGATGTTTTCTATCAATCATTCATTTTTTAAAAAAAAGAGAGGGGTTCCAGAGAATTTATTCTCGAAAAAAACAACACAGAAGCAGAATACAGATAGCCCTTGTCTTACAACAGTTCATTTAGTGACTGAAGATGCAAGAGCACTGAAAATAGTGACTTATGACTGTGTACAGAAGCCCTTACAGAAACCCTGTGGTCACAGCATCGAAATTCAGACACTTGGCAACTGACCATGTCCCAGGATCCCTTTTGTAATCTTCTAACAAGCAAAGTCAATGGGGAAGCCAGATTCACTTAACAACCATGTTACTAACTTAACAACTTTAGTAATTCACTTAACTGGGGCAAGAAAAATCATAAAATGGTGCAAAACTCACTTTTCAAATGCCTCATTTAACAACAAAAATTTGAGGCTCAGTTGTGGTCATGTCGAGGATTACCTGTACATATTTCAAGGAAGAGCATCAGTAGCCGCAACAATTTCCCTAAATATTCATCAATTCAACACAACTCATCTTTGATGTTCTGATGACATTTTATTCTAGCTGACACTAATTGGCTGGTTTGAATTGGAAGAGTTCTGGCTCATAATTATGGTTAACTTCTGTTAATAGTTACTTTTATTTTATTATTCCTCCTCTACTTTTTTTCTTTCTTTTTTTTCAGGGGGAGGGATGGAGGTGGGGGAAACTTTGACAGCTTTATTTAAGAAAAAAATGGCCACAGCTTCTCCCAGAATACCCCACTCCCTTCTAGCACTGATGGTGTTATCCTGTTTCTCTAACAATACAGCCTCCCCCAATAGGAAGTCCCAGCATGTTTTATAGGCATGAAATGAAATTAAGCCCCTCCCCCCAAATTAAGGCCTATATTAAAACATGCGAAATGGGGGAGAATGGTGGGGGGGGCTTGCCATTAGGAAGTACTTTTGTTGCACACCCGGATACGGTGCTGCCTGCATTGACCCCGATACGAAGTGCCCCACCAGCGCCTAGGTCAACATCCAAGCTGTCGCCGCCCGCCCGCCTGAAGATGCAAGGGGGGGAATTAAGTCACCCCTGAAAAGATGGCCTAGCCATTTTTTCGGGGCTCAAAAAAAAAAAAAGACCCAGCCTTATTATATGAGAAACACGGTACCTAGTTTGGTAATGAAATGTCTGCAAGAAAAGAAAGCATGAAGGACTCCTCATTTCAACCACGAGCTACAAATATTATTTTCTGTGTGTGTGTTTGTGTGTGTGCACATGTGTGTGTGTGCACACACGTGCACGCATGTATCCATTTTCCTTTTGCCATTCACTTCATGTAAAGGCTTATTGTCTAACTTAGGAAAGATCTCCAAAGATGGAATTGACACATCAGACATGAGGGGTGATGGATGGTAGTTGGGGAAATAGTATTTGATGCTGACAAGCCTCCTTGGCTAAGAGAAGGGCGGCCAAGTTCTCTTCCCAGAATCCAACCACGTGGGCAGTGGCTATAATGAGTAGCCATACATAGTTAATATTACTAACATTGTTGCAAACTAAAGCATCTGTCAGGATCTAATATGATTAATTATACAGCTCGCTTGCTCTGCTCTTTTTTTTCCCCCTTTGAGGTAGCTGTAACCCAAAACCTTTATTCTAGGATGGTGGGGGAGAAGCGGGGGTAGAAGAGAAACTGAGTCCTGGTACTCTTGGAGGGAAAGCTTGGAAAGAGTTCTGTGAAACATCAATTCACAGTTGAGAAAATTCACCCAGAAGCCTGTTCCTTTTTCTCTCCGTCCAGCTATGCAGCCTAGCAATGGCCAAGCGGCGTTCCACGGGCAAATCCAACTCTGTCACTTAGAAGGACATGAATGGAAATTGGAAACTGTCAAACAATTTGAATTAGAAGTCTGTTACAGGCCTGCTACACCAATCACAGTGGCAGGTTTACTGGAGTTTCAGATGGTAATTTATTCCAGATCAGGCTGCATTTTTAGTCATTCTTAGGTGTTTTTATTACAATGCAGCTGTGACATCACCCCAAATGCACTTTGATTCCCCACCCCACTTTTCCTGCCTGCTGTCTCACAGATATCTCCGGTCCCTGCCACCGACATTTGACTGAGCCTGTGATTCTAACCCTAACCCTAACCCTAACCCTTAAAAATTATGGCTAATTTAAGGCCCGCCTTCTTCCTATATTCCACTCTCTGTGCTTTGTTCTTTTCTGTTCCAAAATTCTGCTTGAAAGATTTCATTCATAGGAAACCCGGCAGGAGGTAAGAAGAGGACCGTATCTGGTAGATCTGTGATGGTGCAGTGATTAGAATGCAATCTTGCAGGCTACTTCTGCTGACTACCAATTGTCAGCAGTTCGAATCTCAGACTCAAGGTTGACTCAGCCTTCCATCCTTCCGAGGTGGGTAAAATGAGGACCCAGATTGTTGGGGGCAATAGGCTGACTCTGTAAACTGCCTAGAGAGGGCTGCAAAGCACTGTGAAGTGGTCTATAAGTCTAAGTGCTATTGCCATCCAATGCTCCACAGAATGTCATCTTATTTTAGGCATTGGGAGGTCAATTTCTAGTTATTTAGGAATGCTTCAGGGGAGAAGAGTCCTCTCATTATGGACATGATGCTGCACTATGGTAATTTTCTATTCTCTATGTCAGTAGTTCTCAACTTTTTTTTCACCACACCCCCTTGAAATTTCTTTTGTGGCCATGGACTATGGACTTGGATCCCCAAGACTTAATTTGGGATTTAAATAATAACATTTCTTCAAGACTTCGCAGACCCCCTGTGACATTGTGGTCCCCAGGGGTCTGCAAGCTACAGTCTGAGAACCACTGCTCTATGTGCGCATTTGTGTCCATGTATGTAACTCCAGATACATGACACTACCATCACCCTGTAATCCAGTCCAAGAAGTGAGGGTGATAAGTAGCTACAGTAGTATCGAGTATATTTAGAAAAAAAAACCAGAGACAAATAGAAGAGAATATCATATCATGGCAAGAAATGTGACTTGCTTATCGGACAGGAACGCCGCTGTTAGGAAGAAGGATAGTGAGAAATAGCTAATTTTTTCATCACCTTAAATCCCACTTACAATAATGGAAGAAAGGTACAAGATTAAGGTCTACTGATCTTCACCAGATCTTCTGTGTGATTTGCAGTCTTCTTTCAAGGAGATGGTTCATGTCGTAAAATATCTCCCAGCTGAATTTCTTCAGAAATATCTAGTTCACATGGATGATTCATGTTGATATTTTTGCTCTTCCTGTAGCAATGCTTTTTGAGGCCAACCGTGCTTTCTTTCTGCTTGTCTGCAACGCTCATCAATCTGCCTGACCATTACTTGATTCTATCTCTGCACTGAATTATTATCTGGAAAGCCATGATTACTTTTTCCCCTGCAGCCCTGAAGAATTTCATACTGGTGTACAAAAAACAATGTAGCATTTTGTCTTTTCATTTCCTTGTGATGTACAGATTTTTCTGGCATCCTCGGCTTCTTAAATCCAACTGTCCTTTCCCTGGACTTGTTATGTGCTAATGGAAGTTAGTAGCACCTCCAAAGATAATTCTTGCATTTTTCAAAAATATAAATGAAGAGCAGGATGACTTATGACCTGCTGACTTCATGTGAACCTCAGAATAAATGTACCATCTTCTTGAGAGAAAGAAAACTGTTGAAAGATATCTTTCTCTACACTCCTGGTCTACTGGGAGACAGGGAGGAGAGGGAAGGAGCGTAAAGGTGTTTCTGCAAACAAGAGAGACCCCACTCCTATTTTTGCCTTCAAGTTTTACACACACACACCCCACACACACACACCCTAACAAGAAGAAAACTAGGAGTAGGAGGAGGTTGCTGGAATTTTTTTAATTGACTTTGGTAGGGACCACCAATATGGTTGTTACACTCTGAGGCAGCCTTCAACCTTGGTCACTTAAAAAAAAAGGCAGAATCAGACTTCTGCTGGTAGTTGATGAAATACCACCCCAAGTTGTGAGGTGGACTGAGAAATTGAAAGGAAAAAAACATTCCCAGCGCCTCAAAGATCAAAGCAGTTCTGTATCATTACCATGAAAAGTACATGGATCTGTTTCTACAGTTCCCAGGAACTGAGCCTGATTCAAAAGAGACTTTAGAGATTACCTTTTGCTTAGATTGAATAACTCATAGTTTGTTACTGGAAGGCAATGGGGTGGTGACAAAGCTGATAATTCTGCAGATAAACTTTCTTCCTTCTGAGCAGAAAGAGTTAATCAAGCATCTAGGAGTGCTGGTTAATCGTATTCATCAATTTAGGGCAGCAAAACTCTGATGCATTTCCTTGTGTGTTATTTATTTTTTTCAGTGTAAGGTAGTCAAGTTTCCTTCTTTGGTGAAGGAGGTAACAGTCTGATCTGCTTACTGTTTGGACAACTCCCATTCCTATCAGCACAAGAAAAGAACTACGAAACTGTTAAAATGCAAAATGCAGCTCCAACCCTGGCAATTAACATCTTTGAAGGCAAAAATGGGGACCTCCAGGCATTCAACTTCAATTCCAGTAATGATGAAACAGTTCTAACTTATGAAAAACTTTGCTTTGTTTGTGCCCATAATGGGGATGGGACTGAACTTATGAAAAAGTGCACAGTGACCAACCCTGAAGAGGTGCTTCTGTCTTTCTTGGGGAGCAATAGTGGGGGGAAATATTTTGTGATGAAAATATGCATCCTATGCATCAAAGGTGTGATACTGTAGGGTCATATCAATCACTGTGAAGAATTTAGGCAACATAAATAAAACAAAAACAACCCAATAGCATCAGGTAAGATGGAGAAAAAGTTCTAGCAAAAAGTAGTCCAGCATTCTAACAAAAGGGAGACATGAGTAATTGATACATCAAAACCAAGAAAGAATCCTGGAAAAAAGACTCTACAGGATGAGGATGAGTGAAATAAGCAATTAAGGCAAGATCCCACTTTGGTAATGAAAAAGATGAGAAAATCTACCAGAGCGGGAACCTAACCAAGTTTTAAGGAGTTGGGCAACTTTCTAAATCTAATAAAAAGTAAGTGAAAAGTAAACTGAAATTTAAGTTGGAAGAAGGAGGCAATTTTTGAGATCCAAGGCCGCAGGTTCAACAGGTTACCCTAAAAGTCACCTGCTGAGCCCACATCTAAGGCTAGAACTAGGATGACTGAACTTGGCTTCCTGAAGAATTTAGCCTCCTGGGCTATGAATAACTTTGAATCCACCACCTTTCACCTAGAAATGAAGCAGAAATAGCAGCAGCACGCAGCTAATGTCCTTTTTCTCCACTCCCTTCTCCCTTTTATGCCGTTTTCTAAAACCTTGCCAATGATGTTTGGGTGCGTCTCTCCTGTGTATACATACGAAAGTGTGTGTTGTATTTGGAGAGAAAACACGGGCTTGAGTGGCTATTTGGGGATCGGGAGAGAGCAAGGAAGAAGGGAACTGATTCTACACTCCCCCACCCCACCCCGGAATCGGGAGCCAGGCCGAGCCCTTTGCGCAAGCAGAGCGAGCAACCCGGGAGGCGTCGCTCCGCCGGCCTCCGAGATGCCAAGGCGCTCCCGAGGAGGAGGGGATTAAAAAGTGACTTTCTCATCTTTCCACTAGGCTAAGCTCCCCCCACCGGCCGATGGCCCCGCCCCGAGGCCCTTGGCACGTCTCCGATTGGTGAGCAGGCCGGTGCCTTTGAATAAGTGTGCTGCAGACCGGAGCTATTAGACGTGTAGCTCGGGGAAAGGAAGGGCTTTTCCCCCTCCGTCTCTCGCTGGGGCCGGTGCGGTCGTCCTTGCTGCCGCCGCTTCCACAACGCGCCCTGCCCGGTTTTCGCGCTGCGGAGCTTGCCTCTCCCCCTTTTCCCCCTCCCCAGCCCTGCCCTACCCCACCCCCGCCCTGCCCGGCTCGCTCCCCCAAATGAGCGGCGGTTCGCCCGCTGGATCTAACGCAAGGACATCGCCCAGCAGCAGCGGCGGCGGCGAAGGAGGAGGAGGCGGCGAAGGCTCGGCCGCCGCCTCGTCAGCCCAGCCTTCCGGAGCCGTGTGCCCGGTGCTCTCGCACCTGTCCCCGGAGGACCCCCTGCGCCAGGCGAACCGGCTTCCCATCAGGATCCTGAAAATGCTGAGCGCCCACAGCGGTCACCTCCTGCACCCGGAATACCTGCAGCCGCTCTCCTCCACGCCCGTCAGCCCCATCGAGGTCAGTGCCAAGTCCGAGCCTTCCTTTGCCCGTCCGCCAGAGCTGGGCCTTTTCGCCTCCACTGCTGCCCTCGCCCTCGTTAGCTTCGCCCTCGGCCGCGCTCGCTCCCAACTCCTTGCTCGGCTGCTTGCCTGGGCCGCGGCGCTTCTGGAGCCCCATCTCCTTTCCCGCTTAGTTCGGGGGTCTCTGCTCCCACGCCCCGGCGCCCCAGTTTTGTGGACGGCTGTCGGAGGGCACTTGCCTGCCAGCGAGCCTTAAGCCCGAGCTGATTTGGCTGGCTGGCCTGTTGAGGGCAAGGACTTGGCGGGGGAGGGGGGGCGACGAGAAACAGACCTTTGGTGCCTTCTTCCCCAACTTTGCGCCGCGGTTTAATTCTGCTGCTTCGAAAGGATGCAAAGGGCGCATGCAGGGGTTTATAGCAAAATGGCCCGGGGAGGACTTATTTCCACCGACTCCTCTCCGGGTCCCGGAGCGGGCGGCTGCACGTCGGAAGAAGCACAACTCTTAGCGCGGATGACCTTACAGCGGTGATGAGAAGTGGGTAAAGCCCGAGGAAAAGGCAATTCCTAGGAAGGGAGGCCGGTTAGAGGACGGTGCCGGGGAACTTCCAGCCGTCAGAAAGGACACTCTTGTCCCTCGGGAGGTATAGTTTCTGGTGCGCTGCGACCCGGGACCCCTTCTCGCCCAGCTTTTCTCATTCGCCTTTCCTCTCTCCTTCCCCCCATAGCTGGACGCGAAGAAGAGCCCCTTAGCGCTGCTAGCGCAAACCTGCTCGCAGATCGGGAAGCCGGATCCACCGCCCGCTTCCAAACTCAACTCCGGCGCGGCAGCCGGCCTGTCTGGGCCGGACAAGGAGTCGAGCGGTCGCGCCGCCGGTGCCGGAGCCGGCAGCGCCCTCAAGCAACTGGGCGACGCGCCCGCCGAGGATAAATCGAGCTTCAAGCCGTATTCCAAAGGCGGCAGCGGCGGAGATCCGCGGAAGGACGGCGGCGTCCCGCCGAGCCAGGCCGGATCGGGCGCGGAGAAAAACGGCTTCCGAGTTCCCAGCGCCGCCTGCCCACCTTTCCCTCCTCTCGCCGCCTCTTCCTCTTCCACCTCCTCTTCTCCGGGCGGCTCGAGGGGCAATTCCCCGCAGCACTCGGACTGCAGAGGCCTGGATGAGAAGAAGGAGTTGGAGATCGTGGCCAAAGCCAGTCCAGACGCGGCGCTTGGAGCTGGAGGAACCCGGGCGCGCGCCGGCAGCGTGGAGCCCGGTACGCAAAGCGAGGCGGCTTCAGGCCGCAAGTCCGAACCTCCGGCCTTGGCGTCGGCGGGCCACGTGGCGCCGGTATCTCCTTACAAGCCGGGTCATTCAGTGTTTCCTTTGCCCCCCTCTGGCATCGGCTACCACGGCTCCATCGTGGGGGCGTATGCGGGCTATCCTTCCCAGTTCGTGCCCGGCTTGGATCCTACCAAAACCAGCCTGGTGAGCAGCAGCCAACTGCCAGGGGCCTTGGGGCTCCCGGGGAAGCCCCCCAGCTCCAGCCCGCTGACGGGGGCCTCCCCACCTTCCTTCATGCAGGGATTATGCCGAGACCCCTATTGCCTGAGCTACCACACTGCCTCCCACCTGGGCACCAGCAACTGCTCCAGCTGCGTCCACGACCCGGGCAGCCTGAAAAGTGGATATCCCCTGGTGTATCCCACCCACCCGCTCCACAGCGCCCTGACCTCCAGCGCCACGCCCAGCCTGTCTGGCCATTCGCTCTACACCTACGGCTTCATGCTGCAGAACGACGCCCTGCCCCATATATGCAACTGGGTGTCTGCCGGTGGACCTTGCGACAAGAGGTTTGCCACCTCCGAGGAACTGCTGGCCCATTTAAGGACCCACACGACTCTGCCGGGGGCGGAAAAACTTTTGGCTGGTTATCCTACCTCGGGGCTGGGCTCTGCTGCGTCCTGCCACCTCCACCTCCCGCCTGCCGCCCCGGGGAGCCCCAGCTCCTTACCCGGATCTCTGTCGTTGAGAAGCCCACAGACATTGGGACTAAACCGCTACCATCCCTACGGCAAAAGCAATTTGCCGACGGCGGGGACCTTGCCAGTCCCTTCCTTGCCTGCAGCTGGACCCTACTACTCCCCCTATGCCCTTTATGGCCAAAGACTGACCTCAGCCTCTGCACTTGGATATCAGTAACTCCAGCAGCCCTGCCCTCTCATGCGACCTCGCCTCCGGAGTGTGTATTTATTTCCTGTATGTTAGCTTAAAGCTGGGAAAATAAGTGCATTAATACACCAATGAATCAATGGTATGCAAAACGTCTGTGTCCCCTACCCCCTTTCCCAAAATCTGACCCACTCTTTTATTTTTATTTTTTTAAGCAAAACGTTTTGCCCGTGTGGGGTGGGAGAAGCTTACTGTATTTCCTTTTTTCCCCCTTTAAATATTTTTTTTTTTTTAAAGAAAACTTTGCCCTGGTCCCAAGGAACGCCCGGCATGATGTTCAGCAAAATGCTTTTCTTCCTTCTCCCTGCTTTTTCTATCACCACCAAACCCCCCCCCCTTTTTTTCTTGGGGGGGGGTTATTCTTGGTTTCGGTTTCTTTGGCATTTGTATAGTAACTGGAAAATATTTTTTTCCTGTCTTGTGAAAGAAAGAAAGAAAGAAAGAAAGAAAGAAAGAAAGGGGAATGGAGCGGTCATGTTGGCCGGGAAATTATTTGGTGGCTTTGTTTTAACTGCGGAAGGTGGGACTGGGAAGCTGCTGGCACTAGGCTGGCCGTGCGGAGAGCTTGGTGGTTCTGCATAGAACCCATCGGTCCTGTCTCCTCTGCAGAAACCAAATTACCTGTGCTCTCAGAGAGACTGGGTGCCCTAAACAAAAAGGAGATCATCCAAGTACTGGGATTTTGGGGGTGAAACTGAAGCCCCTTCCCATAAAAGAGGGGCATGCAAGCCTTCCACCAGCTTTCACACTTGTTTTGTTTTATTTTGCTTTGGCTTCTTTTTTGTTCTCTCCCTCCTTTCACACACAACCCCCCGCTTTTTCTCTCTTCAAAAGACCTGAATTTTAAGGAAATTAGCAAACATCCTTGAGAGACTGGAAGAGAACAATCTTATACGCCAAATGAGGAACTCGGAGAACTTTTGCTCAATCTGGTTTCAAGCTGGATCCTCAAGTCTAGCTAGTAGCCCTTGGGGGCCTCTTTATCTTTGTCTTTAGGCTCAAATCTACGTACCAAAAAACCCCAACCACCAACCAACAAAAAAAATCACTTCCCCTTTTTCCTAATGACCCTATCGCCCACTTTCTCTTGACCTGTGGGTATGGAACAGCTGTTAAGGTGCAGAGACCCTTCCCCAAATTGCAGAACTAAGGCAGCACCGAAGGCTGCAGATCTTTTGGGGTGAATAGAACTCCCTCCTGGTAAGTCTTATTTTGTTAATAAATGAATACTTGCTATATCTACCCCATTGCGTGTGCTCTTTTGCGTTCTCCCTTCGCCTTTCTGTGCTACATCTTCCCCTTGGCTGGTTGCGCAAGGCGGCCTTGAAAATTCAAAGACAACAATCTGAAGGGTGGCCAAACCATGAACAGAGTCCCTTTGTTTTTAAGATGACTGAACGGTGGAAGTGGAGATCACAGGCATCTAATGCATCAAGCCGTCCTCCGGTTGTGGTTTGTGATTTAGTGCATTGGGCAAGCATAACTGATTCAGTCTGCCATGCTGGGAAGGGAAGGTTACTTGTGAGTCTGGCCTATTCATGGAGGAAACTGAGGCAAGATTGTCTGATCAGGAATTGCAGGGGAAGACAAGCATTGGGTCTCTGGCCAACAAGGACAGGTCCACGTAATGCCTTTATCTCTAATATGCTACCATTCTTTCTGCAAGATTCAGAAGGGAGGAGGGCTGTTCCAAACCAATGTGCCTGCACCACTAGTATTCCTTATTGTCTGACTGCCACCTCAGCAAAATGATGCTTCATTCTGCTGAATGGGTGAAGTCTGCCTGCAGCTGCTCTCTCTGCTAAGTGTTTCTCTTGAGCTGACTCTATTCAGTGGAGTGGTGAGTTCTCCTTATAAGAAAAGATACCAACTGGAGTCCAGGAAAGACTTTTTAAGGGCGGGGGGAGGGGGGGGGAGAGAGAGAAGGGTTTGAAAACCTTCCTGGGAAATGGGCATGGAAGGGCTGCAGCACTACCTAGTGGTGGAGAAAAGTAGATGCTCTTTGAGAGTACTGTTATGGTTATGAACAGATACCGTGCTAAGAACAGTGCTTTATTATCAGGGCTTTGGCACATTTTTCCCAAAGGCACCGAAATGCCAAGGGATTTACCTCTCTACTGTTCCGATTTTAATTCAGATTTCTTAAGAGTCCAGCTTCATCCACTGCAAGACATCTTGAGAACTTGGAAGGGAGGGGATGTATATATTTTTCATTTTCCTCTTTCATCTCCTCTGGATCCATTGCCTTGAGTTTCTGATTATTCAGCAACCTTTTTAAAATATATGTTAAGTGTGTCCTTTCATTTTCTTTTCCTGCCAAGAGTACAGGCAAGGGCACTAGTTGGCTTTTGCACTGAAGGGTATTTGGGTGTTCGAAGTCAGTCTTTTTCACAGTATAATCCTTGCGTTTGCCTCAAATGTGCTTTTTCAAAAGGCAACTGGATATTGTTTTTCCTGGAAGATGTTTTTGATTCTCATCCATTAAGCTTCTTCAGTTCTGACTGAATGGTAGATAACTGAAGAAGCTTCTTGGATAAGAAATGAAACCTCTTCAAGAAAAAACAAAGTCCAGTTGCCTTTTGAAAAAGCACCTTTGGGACAACCATGACTTGGATGACTGAGGATCTCCATAGACAATCCCTGTGTTTCCGTGCCATAGGCAAACTGGGACTTTTCAGGATGGTTTGGACTTCAGCAAGCACCAGCTCTAGAGTGCCTGGTCTGTGGGAAATGGAAGGGTACTTGGATTTGACACAAGGGAGATCAGCATTATATGTGGTGGTGAGTCCGTTGAATAACTTTTGTTTGGATATTCTTTTACTTCTCCCATACTAGCCACCTACTTTGTGCATTGGGCAAGTAACAGCTTTTCCAATCTAGGTGTATTGGAAGTCAATTCATAAGGCCCCTACTTAGTAAGTAGGTCTTCTGCCAGGAGTTGGACTGCAGGCTAGAACATCTACTATAGTTGAACAACACTTGTGAGAATCTCCATTTTTTCTTTATTTTCCCGAGCCAGTAACCAAGGTAGACCCAGCTGTATGTTGGCCATAAAGTTGCTCTTTACCAGAATGGGGCCTTCTTTGAGGATACTTAATTCAGATTAGAGAATTTGAAGGCTGCTGGCATATTGCTAAAGTTCAATTTTCATCAGCACCAGTCAGGATAGCCTGTAATAAAGATTGCTAGGAGTTGGATTTCCATCAACATCTGGAGAAGTACAACTTCTCTCCCTCTACTGTAAGGAGGCTTTAGCCTGGATAATTGTCAAGGATTTGAAAAACTACTGCCTTGTCAACACTTCTCCCAGAAGCTAATTGATGAATTGGGGGATGGTTTTGCTATTGAAGATGCAACAAGTGACTTACGATTAGCAGGTTTTATTGGAGGCAATCATGGATGTCAATCTGTAAGAATGGTAGTAACAGCTTTATCCAGAAATAACACTTGATCCATCTAGGATGGTCCTCACAGCTCAAGTTTGTTTATACCAGCCTTCCGCAACCTGGGCATTGCTTAATGTGTTGACTTAACTCCAAGAATTCTCAGCGGTAATGACTGAAATTGATTTCCAAACATTGGAGTGAATTCCTATTGAGGAAGATCCACCAATTTGTAGTTTCAGATAGGGATTATTCTCAGTGAAAACTTGAAAATGGGGGATTGAACTCTGAACTTACTTCATGCAAAGCAGAAGTTCCCCTGTTGAGTGATGAAGGTTCTTCCATCACATTTTAAACACTTGTAGTACAGACTGTATTGCCCTACTAATAAAGTCAAATGAAACAACTTTCTGTTCATATATTTGGGGACAGGAGTAATGAGAATAAGTGTTTGGGTTCAAATATGACTTTTCAAAGATATAAAAGATGACTGTGTAAAATCCTGTAGAGCAGGGATGTCAAACTCAAGGCCCACGGGACAGATCCGACCCACAGGGTGTTTAAATCTGGCCCGTGGGGCCAGCCTGGAAATAGCAAAGGGCTGACCCGTGATGCCTCTGCTAGTGAAAATGGGCCGCTCGCAGTCCCACTGAGGCCCATTTTCAGCCTGGATGGCCTCCTGCAGCACCCTGCCGGTCAAATGTCCCGTTTTGGCCAGCAGGGTGCTGCAGCCAACCATCCAGGCCAAAAACGGGCCACCAGGAAGGGGGAGCACATGCGGCCCCCTGAGCCTTGTTTTGACTGGCAGGGTGCTGCAGGAGGCTGTCTAGGCCGAAAACAGGTCGCAGGCCCACCGCATGTGGCCTCCCCACACCCTGTTTTTGCTAGCAGAGGCACCGCAGGCCTGTCCTCTGCTATTTCCAGGCTGGTGCCACTAGATTTAAGCACCCCCTTCCCGCTCCCAGAACTACAATGCTGACACGGCCCTCAAAGAAATCCAGTTTGACTCCCCTGCTGTAGAGAGCTTCAAGCTCAAGTTGTAGCTACTCACAAATGTGGCGCATAGCTAGCTATAACAGGTGATATTCATTTTTAATTTTCAGAGATTGCCCTATTAATTGGGCTAGCATCACATCTTTAAGCTAAGATTAATTGGTTCAGCATGTTTGGAAGCCCCAGCCATTGTTTTTAGCATGCTGTGTGACAGGCCTTCAAGTTATGCTGCAATATGATTGATGGAATGTTATGGGAATTAAGGAATTGAGGGCTTATCTAGGGTGTTATGTGAAATCTATTGTCTGTTTAGCCACGGTGTACAAAATGAAATGACACAAAGAGACTTCTTGCAGAGCAAGCTGTTGCCTGCAGTGGTTCCTCCATAGCTTGGACTGAGTTCGGATGCAGAAGTCCTTTCCCTTTCCTTTCCTTTCCTTTCCTGAGGTTTGGAACTACACCTTTCATGATCTTGTCATCAACAATACTCTTTCAATTTCCGTCCAGATGGCAACTGAAGTCCAGATCATCTGGGGGGTTTCAGGGCTGCCTCCACCCTGTTCTAAATCAAGTAGAAGTGTTTGTTCTTTGCCACACAGAATGACAACCATGCGTTTCACCTTCTCAGCAACTCAACTGCCAGTAGAGTGTATGAAACAAGCCAGTAAAAGTCTTAAGAAGGGTCTTGCTAGATTGGCACAAATACCTTTTCAATCTCCCATCCATTTCCTGCAGTGGCTGAGCAGATGCCTTTGAGAGGCCTTTAAAGGCCTGTAAGCAGAATGGAGGGGAGAATAGAATATAGAATAGAATACTTTATTGGCCAAGTGTGATTGGACACACAAGGAATTTGTCTTGGTGTAAATACTCTCAGTATACATAAAAGAAAAGATACATTCATTAAGAATCAAGAATCATAACATACAACACAATGATAATCATAGGGTACAATCAGCAATCAAATAATACTAGGAAACAGTCAATATAAATTGTAAGGACACAAGCAACAAAGTTACAGTCCTACAATCACAAGTGGGAGGGGATGGGTGATAAAGAGTGATGAGAAGATTAACAGTAATAGTAGTGCAGACTTTGTAATAGTTGGACAGTGTTGAGGGAATTTTTTGTTTAGCAGAGTTATGGCATTCAGGAAAAAAAGTGTCCTTGTGTCTAGTTGTTCTGGTGTGCAGTGCTCTATAGCATTGCTTTGAGGGAAGGAGTTGAAACAGTTTATGTCCGGGATGCGAGGGGTCTGTAAATATTTTCACAGCCCTCTTTTTGACTTGTGCAGTATACAGGTCCTTGATTGAAGGCAAGTGGGTAGTAATTGTAGAGCACTCTCTCTCTTTCTGAGCAGAGTTTTCCAGCAATTTATAGTTGGGGATTTCATCCTCAATGCTAGGGATACTATAACCTCTATCTACTTTCTGATCAGGGCAAAAAAGTTTAGTATCAATTTTCAGAAATGGATATTATACTGTACACTTGGCCGATGCTCAATGACATCTGGTTTCTTCAGCCTATTGGAATTTTCTTTCAATTGGACTATGACTTGCAGAAAATCAAAGTTAACAGATTGGTTGTTAATGTTATTATTGATATTATTATTGTAAACTCAATTGATTTAGTTGCAGTGGCAAATACTGACAGAATCTAGTCCATTTCTCTTTGCTTCGTCCCCTGTTTTGGTTCTAAGGAAAATGAGGAGGAAATAAAAGAAGACTAGGCTGCACTTTAGCTAGTTTTGACATGTGGCCTAATATAGATTTGATCTTCTGTGAGTGTGTACATGTTCATGCACGTCTGTAATCCTACATATTTAATAAAATACTGGAAGATTACTATTTATCACAGAGCTTTTTGCATACAGATGTCAAACTGGCAGCACAAAGTAGAAGTTAGGCAGCTACTGCTGTTTCTGAAACTCCCTTGCAAAAAAGTTTAAATTAGTTCTTAAGTCTGAATTATACATCTGGCATGGCAATGTGCATGTAGAATCTTCTCTCCAGTCAGTAATACAAATACACTAGGGAGAATTTCAGAGGTTAAGGTGCAGTTGTAAATTATTTTTGCAAGTGTACAATTTCATTCACTGCTTTTTAAAAACATCTATGAAGCTGTAAAAATAAGCTACCAGAAGACCGCAGAGCTGGAAATAATACCTTGTAGAAAGTTTCTATGCCATGAAAATTTTCATGGGGCCTTGAGCACCTGTTTTTCTTAGTTTTAGCATAATATTTCAGAGGTGAGAAGTTTCATGGATGAGAAGTTTCATGTATTTAAAGAATGCATTTAACCCCCCTTTTTCCCTTTGAATAACACTCAATTATTTGTTGTTCTCTCTTTGTTCAAGATTTTTTTCCTCCATGGATGTCATCTCTGATATGAAGCAAATTATGTGCAAAAAATGTGTTGCTATTTTGATATAAATTCAGGTGTTTGAAACTAAACATTCTTTCTGTTCTGCTCTCCTTCCCAAGAGATCTTTTCACTGCAACTAGACCCACTGGCATCTCTTTGTATATATAATCCAGCTTTCCCTCTACTGTATTTTTTAAAAGAAAAATAATGACATTTCCTCTGTTTTGAGATTTCCAGTGTCTTGACAACTCCTCATTCACCTAGATAGTCCTTAATCCTTTGTTGTTTGCTAAAGTAACATCTGATTTATTGTATCTACACGTGCTCCTTGCTAGTGAGCAAGCTAAGCCTTGTTTAGCATTTGGAGTTTCTATAACACTTGCTCTCCTGTAGTACAAGTAGTCCTTGACTTACAACCATAATTGAGCCCAAAATTTCTGTTGTTAAGCAAGACATTTGAGTTTTTCCCCATTTAAAACCTTTGTTGCCACAGCTGTTAAATAAATCACTGCAATCGATAAGTTAGTACCATGGTTGTTAAGTCAGTCTGGCTACCCCGTTGATTTTGCTTGTCAAATGGTTGCAAAGGATGATCACATCCTTGGGACACAGTAACTGTCATAAGTATGAACCAGTTGCCAAGCATCTGAACTTTGATCATATGTTCATGGGGCTGCTACAAAGGTCATAGGTGTGAAAAATGGCCTTGAATCACTTTTTTTCAGTGCCATTGTAACTTGTAATGGTCACTAAATAAACTGATGTAAGTCAAGGACTATATGTACTGAGATCTTTACAATACCAAAGAAAGCTGTCAGTGGTGATTGGTCATCCTAGCTATAACTCAAGAATTAAAAATACTATGCCCCACAATAACAATTCCTGGAGACTTAGCACAAAGATAATATGTTTCATTAGAGGTTTGTAACATATATTTGGTTGGGTATTTTAGGAACAAAATGCAAGACTAGGTAAATGTTTGGTCTGAGGTAGCAGACTTCTTAAATTTCCTAAGACTATATATAGAGGCCCCTAAAGCTGGGAAGGAAAATATAACCATTAGAGAATAATAAAGATAATTTTTAATACAAGTTGTTGCCATCTTATGGAGACATCCATATATTTGCACCTTGGATCTGGTAGCTTTAATACTAAGTTCAATCAAGATATGAGCCACTTTCAGATTCAAGAATTTAAATGTGATATACATTCAAAATTTTAGGTTCAACAAGATAGCTGATGCCCTTTTTGGCAGGGGCCAAGAAGTTGCATTTGTTGCTATTAATTTAATGTTCATGGTTTGCTGGATAAAAAGGGGACGATAAAGCAAAAAAGGGGGGACGATAAACTTGGTATAAAGAGTTTTCTGCCAAACCTGCATGAGAAAACTGGTCTGAATACTTGGCTGTAGCAAAGAATCTATATCTATCTTTCTGCAACCTGGAATTAAGGAGAAACTTCCTAACAGTGAGGACAATTAACTGGTGGAACAGCTTGCCTTCAGAAGGTGCTTCATCACTGGGGTTTTTAAAGAAAAGTCTGGACATCCACCTGTATGAAATGGTACAGGGTCTCCTGCTTGAGCATGGGGCTAGACTAGAAGACCTCCAAGGTCCCTTCCAGCTATAAACTGATGTCTTTCTTTCTGTCTGTTAGAGAGAAGGGGAGAAAGAGAAAGAGTGTTTATTCAACCCACCAGTGCTAAATAATCTATGCCTTAGAACAGGGGTTAGGACCCTCTGGGGAGTCATAAGCAATCAAGAGGTATCCAAACATGGCACAGTGGTCAAGTTTAGGCTTTTGAATATCACTTAAGTACACTAAAATCCTAAATATTATTCATTAGGGATTGTGCACATTTATTTTTCATTTTAAGTCATCGTGATATCACAGAATTTGAGAGCTGCTGGTTTAAAACAATGTATGAATGTGGAGATGGTGATTTGTATGAGGAAGAAAAAACAATTGGAAAACATCTTTTGTACAGCTTGCTTACTTCACAAGGTTGCTGTAAGGAGGTATAGATGGATGGGTGTGGGGGAGATGGATGGATGGAAAGACTCAACTCACATAACTTAGAGAACTAGGTGGATGCAGCTATGATCAATGTGACTTAAGTTATTTATGTTTAACTGGGACTTAAAAACTAACAACTTGTTGCCAATCTTTCCAATAGTTTTTTAAAAGGAGATCCAATCTCAATGGTAGATTGCCTAAGAAGCAACAATTTAAAAATGTTTTAATCAAACCAAGTCTGGTTTAAAAAAGTCAAAGTGACAAAAAGCTCTTGATTATATTCAGGAATGGGAACTTTCAAACTTTGTGATTGTGAAACTGTGATTGCAGTTGCTTCACCAAACAGATTTGGAGTTGATCAATGCAGGGACATCAAACTGTATGAGGCTCCCCAATTGCTACCTGCACTTGCATAGAGTAAAAGCAATGTGTAAATTCACAATAATTCAATGCCTTTGTTAAGTCATTCCTGGGGAAGAGAAATATCTCTACAATATAAATATCAGAATTTTTCCAAAGAGGAAATTATCCAATTCAGGGTTAGAAAAAAGAGGGGCGGGGGAGAGAGAGAAGCCTCTTTCTACAGTTGCCTATGATGGAAATAGCATTTATATACCACTTCACAGTGTTTTATCACCCTCTCTAAGCAGTTTACAAAATCAGCATATTGCCTCCAACAATCGGTCCTCATTTTACCAACCTTGGAAGGATGGAAGGCTGAGTCAACCTTGAGCTGGTCAGGATCAAGCTGCTGGCAATCAGAACAATTAGCCTGCAATACTGCTTTCTAACCACTGCACCATCACGTCAGTAAAGCAAGAATGTTGGACTTTCCTTGCTTTAAAAACTAGGGAAAAGAGTTTAATCCACCAATAGCCTTTCATGAACACTTTCCCCTCCACCCCTTACTTAAGTCCCTTTTGGTAAACATTTAGGACAAGCAAGCTGCAGCTTGTGCTGGACTATAGGATCCTACAAACCTGAGGTGGGTTTGGGGTGCAGGAAAAGTAGGAGAAAGCAGAAAGCACCAAACATGCCTAGCTTAGCTTTGAGACCAGCCTAGATATACAAGTCTTGAAAGCATTAAAAAGGGCTTAGCCATGGAGCACAGCAATCAGACCACCCCATCAGAGCTAATCCAAGAAATGAAGGAACACAAAATGTTAACCTACCAGGTTGGAGCAATTGCACCACTTCACTTCAGCTGCTTTTGTGGCCCTTTAGTGATACACCGTGTGAGCAAAGGGTCCTTGGTGCTCTTTGAGTTTTTTTGCAGACATTTCATTACCCAAATTAGGTAACATCATCAGCTCTACAAGAAATGTCTGTAGAAACATCTTGCAGAAATGTCTGCAAGGACAAATATTTTCCTTGAATTGAGACTGTGCAAGCGTTACCCATGGGAAGAAACCAACTGCCTCAAAGCCAAGTGGCTGCTCAAAGCAGGTCAGTTCCATCTGGAAATTTCATGAGATGGAATGCATTAGCTCCAACCTTCTGCATCAAGGACGAATGTGCAAAGGCTTTCGTACAGAGCTATTTGATAAGATATTCTTATCATTCTAGTTTTCTCTAGAAACATTTTAAATATTTTTATTCATTCATTTGTATCCCACCTTTATTATTTTTGGGGAAAAAATTCAAGATAGCAAATATGTCCAGTGTACCTTCCTCCTCTCATTTTCCCCACAACAATAACAACAACCCTGGGAGGTAGGTTGAGCTGAGAGAAAATGGCTGCCCCAAAGTCACCAAGCTGGCTTTCATGGCTAAAACAGGACTTGAACTCATGGTCTCCTGTTTTCTAGTCCAAACTTACTCTTATAACATAACAAGGGCATCCATTCCCAAATTAGTAATGTGGTTCATTCTTTGCATTAGATACACCAGAGATCATTCAGGGAAGATCAATTAAGCCATCAAGCCACACAACCCTTTTGAAAGTATTTGTTCTCCTATCCCAAGGAAGGCTTTACTCCCCCGCCAAAATCCTCAATTTATTCAGGTCAGCTGCTCCCTGACATTTCTCATGCCCTGCATCTTCAGGCAGAGAATAATCACAAAACATTACGGAGCAGGCTATCTGGTTGCAGGAATTGGGTTTGGCTAGTCTAGAGAAAAGAAGGACTGGGTGGACATGATAGCAGTATTCCAGTATTTGAGGACCTGCCACAAAGAAGAGGGGGTCAAATTATTCTCCGAAGTACCAGAAGGCAAGACTAGAAACCATGGATGGAAACTAATCAAGGAGAGAAGCAACCTGGAATTAAGGAGAAACTTCCTAACAGTGAGGACAATTAGCCAGTGGAACAGCTTGCCTCCAGAAGTTGTGGATGCTTCATCACTTGAGCTTTTTAAGAAGAGACTGAACAGCCACCTATCTGAAATGATAGAGGGGCTCCTGCTTGAGCATGGGGTTGGACTAGAAGACCTTCAAGGTCCCTTCCAGCTCTATTCTGATTGTTACTGTTAATTGTAACCTGCCAGGTGGCTGCCATTTCATCTGCATTAAAGAATTCCCTGTCATTTCTACTGCTTGGATATTGCCAAAACCACCTCTAACAGGGGATACGAGGTGCACTTTATTAATCATTCTGCAGTTAACAACTTGCACTCGAGAGTTTTTCATGTGATTTGATTTGGTTTCCTGTCATTGGAGCAGCAAGGGAATCAGTGTGGGGTTTTTTTGCTCATGGATTTCTATCCAGCTGAGAGGGATTGCAGTCTTCAGATGAAGTAAGAATTCTGGGTTCTGAGGTGTGGCAATCAATCAATAGCAGATATATTGCTATATACCACATCACACACACAAAGGCATGGGTGTTAATCAGGATTTTTGAACAAGCCAAAATGGTTGGGTTGATCCATCACAATCAGCCATCAATTGTGGTTTATATGGTGCAGTTGTTGGGTCCACACAAGCTGATGAACTAAATGTAAACTTGACACATTATGATTTAACTTGCATTTGTATTTAGCCACCTGGGCACTGGCCATTTCTGTGTCAGACATGTTTGGAGTGGCATATAAATTTAGTTAAATAAGTGACCCCACTGGTGATTTATAATTTCTTCATAACAGCCAATCCTTGCTGACAAGACAAGGATTCCCCTCACTTGTTATTTTAAAAACGCCTGATCTATCTATCTATCTATCTATCTATCTATCTATCTATCTATCTATCTATCTATCTATCTATCTACCTCTGCCATCCAAGTACTGTCACTCCACAAAGCAGTAAGTGAAGCCATGGCACAAACTACAGATAGGTCTTGACTTACAACCATTCATTTACTGACCATTCAAAGTAACAACGTATTACCTACTGCTGGCTCTCACACTTATTATTGCAGTTACTCCACAGACCCATGATCAAAACTCAGGTCCTTGGCATCTGGCATATATTTATGAAACTTGCATTGTCCAGGGGTCGTGTGATCACCATATGTAATCTTCCCATCTAGCTTTTGACAAGCAAAGTCAATGGGGGAAGCCAGATTTGCTTAATGACCATGTGATTCACTTTTTTTTAAAAAAAAAGATCATAATAATGGACCACCTTGCTTAGCAACAAAGATTCTGATCCCAATTGTGGTCCTAAATCAATTGTGGTTTTAAGAATGTACTACCTATACATTCCAGACCACTCTGCTTATGCTTCACCTTAATTCAAATGAAGTGCAGATGTTTTGACTCATTTCTCCCTTTTGCTGATACAATATGGACCAGCATTTGGAATTCTTTCTCCAGAAGATGCGCCTGCACTTTCAGGCTGGGAACCTCACTTTGAGTACCTCTAACTTAAATTCAAACAGAGGTTCCTCCAATCTACCAGAGACTTTTTATATAATTTCATTTTTGTATGTCTTTGTTTCTTTTGGGGGCAGTTGTTTGGACAGCTCAGAGGGACATGGCACATTCTCCGTGTTCCAGCTCTTGGCAAAGAACTGCTGATCTTCTGACGGCCAAACAACCCGTCCGAGTTCTGGACCACGACTGCAAAAGGCCTTTTGTGGTTGACTCCTGGTTGACCCCGTTTCTCTCACACACACCCCTCCTGTGAATGGCTGCAATAGCACCAGCTGTCCCTTCTTCAAACCCTCACCCAGAAGGAAAAAGCACTGATTATCCAAATACAGTCATTAAAGGGGAAATGTGTTTTTAGAGCTGTCAGGATGATTAATGAGGGCTAGCAAGCTTTGCAAATGCACTTGTTTAGTCTAACTGGCAGGCTCTGTTTCCCTTTGATTTATCGCAGCCACAGCTCAGGCCTCTGTGTATGTCTGTATAGGGATACGTTTCCCTGCCCCAATTGCATGAGGATGCAAGAGAGGAATGAGGAAAATCAAGGCACTTCATTACTGTTGCTGATTACGATTAGGATTATTTTGATACCCAAGCAGAAAAATATGAAAGCGTTTTGTGGTCCTAGGGAATTGCAGAAAAGGCAATTCTGCTTTTTTAATTTTCTTTTTTACCCCCGTTTGGCTTCAACTCAGCCAGACTTAACAAAGGCGACATTATACGTTTGGGCTAGAAAAAAGAAACGTGTTGGGTTCTGTCATGCACAAGCTGTTCTCTCAAGGTGCAAGCCCTTTGCTAAATCTCCCAGTTAATCCATCACACAGAGAAAAGCTGCAGTGGAGATGTCCACAAAGAAATCTCGGGAAATACAAAGAGCATCAAAGATCTGTAGTCCATGAAGGATGAATTCTGCTCTAGCCAAGAAGAAGGCAGATGCTGGTGCAAAAATAGCAGATCTGGGTGGAAAAAAAGAGGTGCACTAATAGGGACTGAATGGTGCCTATCAGGCATTGAAGTGGAAGCTTTTCCTCTGAAACTCCATTGAAGTATCACAGATTTTGGCTTTTGAGTGCCATATTTATTTATTATTTATCATCTCTAATTATTGCCTTCCTTCTGAAGTCTTTCTTTTTCCCTCCACCTTTATTTCTTTTTCCCAGTATGGGAAAGATTAAGCAGAAAGAAATTGATAACTTGTGTCCATCACACTGTTGTGAATCTAGCTGGTTGTTTTCATCAAGCAAATCAAGGATGAAAGAAAACACAGCTTAATAGGGCGTGAGTCTCCAGCCCAGAATTGGCTCAAGGGTCATCTAATAAACCACAATCACAGGAGTTTTGGGAAGACAATACAGGTAATCATTGACTTACAACCACAATTGAGCCCAAAATTTATATTGTTGAGTGAGACATTAGTTAAGTGAGCTTTGCCCCATTTTACAACCTTGGTTGTCACAATTTGTTAAGTGAATTACTGCAGTTGTTAAGTTAGTAACATGGCTGTTAAGTGAATCTGGCTTCCCCACTGTCTTTGCTGGTCAGAAGGTTGTAAAATGGAATCACGTGACCCTGCAACATAGCAATGGTCATAGGTGAGTCAGTTGCCAGTCATCTGAATTTTGATCACATGATCATGGGGATGCTGCAAAGGTTATAACTCTGAAAAATGGTCCTAAGTCACTTTTTTCACTTTGAACTGACACTAAATGAATTGTAAGTCGAGGACTACCTGTATTCAGGGACTGAAATAAAGAACCCTGCTCCCCATTATTCCTTCCTTGGGTATAATGGGACAACTTGCCCTGGACAACTTGCTGTAGTCAACTCATCATGGCTAACTCGCTACGGAACAATTCACTTTCATTATTTAAAATAATTAAAATTTATTTTAATTTTTGTCATTCACATTTCATTTTGTCCCTCCATTTGCATCCTTTCTTTAATGATTCTATCTGTTTTTTCGATATTAGCGTAACTCTTGTTCCATGGCAAGTTGGCGGGTGGTGAGTTGGCCATGGTAAGTTGGCAAGTTGGCCGCAGCAAGTTATCCTAGACCCTTCCTTGAAAGAAGAGGAGATAAAAATGTGAATATAAATAGAGTACTGTATAGTTGTCTTCATTTCTTAAGTTCTTTCTCCATTTCCATGATATGCAGTATACTTGTAACTTATACATCAAGTCAGACTTTTATTTTTGTTCAGCTCCAATTTAGTCTAATTCAGTCATCCATGATAGAGATGAACCCCCAGAATATCTCAGCCAACCATTATCCTGATGAGTTGGAGAATTCCATCCATGGTCAAATACAATAGGTGATCAGCAACTCTTCAAGGTTTTCAGAGAAGAGTCCATCAACTGCCACAAAGGAGGGGCTGCGACATAGAAGAGTGGGTTAACCTATTTTCCAGGCACCAAGAGGTAAGACAAGAAACAATAGATGGAAACTATCAAGGAGAGAAGCAGCATAGAACTAAAGAGAAATTTCCTGACAGAACAACTAACCAGTGGAAGGGCTTGCATACAGAAGTAGTGGGTGCTCCATCACTGAAGGTTTTTAAGACGAAACTGAATGGGCATTTGTCTAAAATGGTATAGAGTAGGGCTGTCAAACTCTCAGCCCATGGGCCAGATGCATCACACTCTGCTCACACCTATGCCCGGTATAGCAAAGGGGGGAAAAGTCCCAATATGTCATGTGACATCACCGTTTAATACCCCTGGTTTAGAATCTCCTGCTTGAGCAGGGGGTTGGATTAGAACAGTGGTTGCCAACCTTTTGGACCTCAGGGACCACCAAACTCATAATTTTAAATCCTGCGGACCAGAGACCCTGGGAAAATCCCCCCCAAAGTTTGCAGCAAAATTCTCCACCCTGTTTTCCTACCAATCGATCATTCTTTATTTGGGATCGCAGGATACCATCTCCAATTCCATTCTCAGGGGAAGAGAGAGAGAGAGAGACTTTTGGCTTCATGCAAGGAAAGCAGCAGAAGCAGCAGAAGTCTTTCTTTTCTCCCCCAAACTCCATCAGAAATGAATCTTTGTGAGACTTATTGCACCGGCGCAGCCTCTTGGAGCAGGATGCCTTGCAGGGTCCTAAAGACTCATTTCTGGTGGAGTTTGGGGGAGAGAAAGGAAGACTTTTGCTGCTTTCCTTGTGTGCAGCCAAAAGCAGAAGCGGAAAGAAGCAGCCTAGTGGCCAGGTGAGGCACTTGGGCAAGTTCCCCCCCCCCCCCATGTTGTTTGCAATGCAAGCGACGCAAGACTTCCTGTGGGCCATGTGGGCGGCCTGGATTAATTACTTTGGGGGTGCTCTGGGGATAACATTTCTCTGCGGACCACCAAAAAATTTTCATGGACCACCAGTGGTCCCTGACCCACTGGTTGGCAACCACTGGATTAGAAAACCTTCCAACTCTGTAATTCAGTTACTCTGAGCTCTACTTGGATGCAAAGTATTTAAATTTGGAATTTTCTGCATGCAAAACATATGCTCCCCACTGAACTGCAATCCGGAACTGCTTGTGGTTATCTGTTTTATGTCACATTCATGCTCTCCTTGTATGGATTCCACATTACAAGCATTGAAGAAAATTTCTCTTTTTCCAAAACGTTCATCTGAGACAATGGCCTGGACAGATCTATGCCATGGTGATTTTCTAGAGGGCTCTGTTGATGTCAGTTTTCAGCCAGACCTATTGTTTAGTGTAAGATGGTCCTTGATGATGTATGATCAGCAGTCAGCCCTCTGTTTAACATCATGACAAATAGCTAGAGAGACATCATTTTCTTCCCCCCAAAGAACATCTCCTGGAAACATTTAGCAGACCTCTTCATTTAGAAAGGCTGTTTCTTTAACTTGATTCCCAGAAAGAATCATCCTCAGCTTCCATTTTTTTTCTCCAGTAAGTCATACTGTATACCAAGCTAGGGTTTATCAAATCATGGTTTATTAAATAAATCATGGGGCAGTGTTATGCAACATATTTATCTAGGAACAATTGTTTATAAAATGATATGGCTCAGTTTAGATGCTTTCCATCTTCTGTTTGCATCAGTACTGTGCACACCACATGGAAGCAAAGTAGCAAATCCACTTTAAAAAACGCATTATGTCTTCATGAGATATGTGATCAGAGCTATTAGCAGTACATGGAGAGAATAACCAGGCACACAAATCACTTGATCATAAGTTATACTTGCTCTGGTGAAATGTATTGCATTTCTGATCAAAAGTGGACAAAGATTTGCAAGAAAATCATCTTTGCTTCTTTATGGGTATAGATGAACATTTATAATCTGTATAGTATATGCAAAGTATGCATATACTATAACTTTAATTTTTTTAATCTGCCTTTGCATCATTGAACAGTCTGGAAGAAGTGAAGGATGTACCGTAATCACTCAGTAAAATCAAGAGTGCATTTTCCCATTAATAACTTAAAGGATCTTTCAGAAGCCAGCACCATTTTCCAAAATAACAACAGTGAGGCCAAACTTTCTGTCTTGTCAGTGAGGATTGGCTGACTATAAGACACTAGTGGGGTCATCTGGGGTGGCGCAGTAGCTCAGCGGTTAAAGACACTGGGCTTGTTGGCTGGAAAGCCAGCAGCCCAGGTTTGGGACTTGAATGCCACATGACAGGGTGAGCTCCATCCTTGCCTCAGTTCCTGTCAACCTAGCAGTTCAAAAGCAAATAAATAGGTAACATTTTGATGGGAAGGTAACAGTGTTCTGTGACATCATGCTGGCCATATGACTGTGAAAATGTCTTTGGACAGTGCTAGCTCAATGACCCTGAAACGGAGATGAGTACCACCACCTAGAGTCAGCAACAACTAGTGGAGTAAAATCTGCAGGAACTCCTTTACCGAGTGAGGTTACTTATTTGACCAAATTTATATACTACTCCAAATGTCTGACTTAGAAATGGCTAGTGTCCAGGTGGCTAAATACAAACTTGAGTTAAATCATACTGTGTCAAATTTAGATTTAGTTCAGCAGCTTATGTGGATCCAACAACTGTGCCTTATAAACCACAATTGATGGCTGATCATGAGGGACCAATCCAGCCACTTTGGCTTTGTCCAAAAATCCTGATTAAAACCCATGGCTTTTACAATCTACAAACCATGATTTATGGCTTGGGAAGCCACCGCTTGTGATTTACTCAAGTCATGGCTAAAACAAAATATAGTTTAGTGCATGATGTGAATCCAATCACCAGAGTCCGTGGCTGTTAATTATATTATAGATATGGCTGCTCCCAGATGGGATTTTTTTATAATGAACTCCCCTTGTTCCTGAAAAACTATACCCATTCCAGACAACCATTTTTGTTTGTAATTTTCCAGTTTTTTTCTCATTTCTTCTTTTCCCAGTTAAACAGAAAAAGAATGGAAGCCTAGTGTCCTTTGGAGCTATACATCTGGAAGTAGCCCATACTTCTTCCTGCTAAAACCACCATGGTTTCCTTAATCCTCCATGCTCTCAAGGACACCATTTGAGACTGAGGAACAGACTGAAGAAGGGTTAGATGCTAAAGAAGAAGGAAAGCAAATGTCTCCAGTGTAAACTAAGAACTTTGTTTCATAGCCGCACACTGATTTTTCATTCAACACGGATTGTACAAGTGGTTTTAATAGCTGGCAGAGCAGAAATAACCACAAATGTCTTCTTCTGGAATAGGGGAGAGGGGAGAGAGTAGGGAAGGATGTATCACTTCAATATTTTGACAAATGAGTAGGGTAGTATCAAGAGGATTTAAAACTGCTGCAAGCCACAAACTGGAATCTACATATTCTATAAAGTTTTACTTGGCAGGGTTCTTTCATCCTCTCACTTCCTCCCCCCTCTAAACAATAAAATTTTATATTGTACCATTAGTACCCCCCACAACGTTTGGGTTTTGAACAATATGGCCAGGCATCTGCTACAGGTTTACTAGTAGAGCTTAAATTAATCTACTTTGGGAGGAATAGAGCTGAAAAGGAATCAAGATCAGTTAACACCTAATCCATCTGGACACCCATCCATCCATTTCTTAGACGTCATGTTTTGCTCCCTAGGTGGCCATTACTATTTTTTTTATTATGAATTCTATAGATATCTTAAATAGTCCTAAAAACAGTAAATATTCTTTCACTTCCTCCATGTTAGCATTTTTACAGACCTCTGTCATGCAGAATGTCTGACAATTGTTCTAAGAAGCATGCTTAGATCCTATAGAATATTGACCTGTGTTCATGGAGACTCACTATAACCTTGTAGAAATATCACATGCTAGACAGACCTAATGCTCCCCTGTAACAGTTTGGTACTGTGTCAAGTTATAGAACAAGGAAACTTGTCTACTACAAGCAATCTTAGAACATGAGGAGAGCTTTGTTCAACTAGTACCTTAGGATTCTTGACTCTTTGACGAATGTATCTTTTCTTTTATGTACACTGAGAGCATATGCACCAAGACAAATTCCTGTGTGTCCAATCACACTTGGCCAATAAATCTATTCTATTCTATTCTATTCTATTCTATTCTATTCTATTCTATTCTATTCTATTCTATTCTACACTATTCTATTCTAGATCAAACATCTCTGTAACCCAGGGATGAGCAAATTATAAACTTTTGCCAGTGATTCCTTTTTTCTAATTTCAAAAGAAAATTGCAAGCCTTAATTCAAAAAGGATCTATTGTAAGCAGACTGGTCTGAGGGAGGCAGAAACATGGAAAGTAATGACTGTCAAGATGATAGATGAAAAGGATATCAGAAATGGAGACAATCGAGCCATTTTTGCTTCTCTAGCCCCATCTAAGCCTCACCCAGTGTTTGTTAAGCCTGCCTATTATTGGCATATAGCCTCAGAAGGTTACTTCCAAGGAAAAAGGCATGTAACCCAACCTCTTGTTTCAAACATTCCCAATGTGTGCCCTCACAATCTGGCCTTAGAAGAAAACCCATCTCCACCAGAAGCTGCTGCCTCCCATCAAAGAAAATACACTCATTTTAAACATGAAACATTTATTCAGACAACTTGATCCACCATCATCAATAGAAGTATCCTGTAAATGTTATCTTCATTGCTGTTCACTCTATCCTTCATGAGGGGCATCAATGATCTATAGTGCATAAAAACATTCCTCTTGTGAAGACTGAGAAAAGATTGTGGGGTCACATAGGTTAGTTCTATCTTCACATTTGCCAAGCCTTTTACTATAGACTGGCAAGGAAAATTCTTCTACAGGAAAGCAATGTTTGAAATGTTTTTCCCCCCACAATTTATTATAGTTGCTGTTTGAGTTGTCATTCAATGTTCTACACAAAAGGCATATGGTATCTGAATCGATATGGATGTTTCTCCCAGATCATAATGTTTAGCAAGGTTTTGAATACCATTAATATCAGAAAAGGAACAGCTCTAAAAGCATTTCTGAGATTGAAATCTATAATACACCACTAATTTGGTCAAGAAAGTTGATTTTACCTTGGAAAAGAAGCTTTAAGTTTTAAAAGTCTTGCTCTAATTTTCAATATATAGGCTTATTGCAAAAAAAATCAAGTAGTGAGAAGAAATGTTCAGTGAGAGAGAAAAAAATAGTTAAGCCTTCTCTATTTTTTAAAAGAAAGAAAAATGTATTATTGCAATGAAGTATTTCACTATGATATGATTGCAAAAATTTTGCTTTAAGGAAAGGAGTAACTTGACAGAAACAGAGGAGAAAAGAAGACATTAACTTTAAATCCCAATGAGCATAGCAGTAGCCATACTTAACCATGTTCTCTGAAGTTCAGAATGCTACAAATGCATTACTACATTCTTGAAATGTAAGCCCTAAAACTGAAGCTACATGAAGCAAGCCTTGTCCAAAGCCACCAAAGAGGTTCTTAGCTCTGAGAATATTTGAACTGAGCTGCTTTGCCTCTCCACCAGCTGTTGGAGCTGCACTAGAATGAAGCTGCAAATCAAGGAGCTCTTGAATTTCAGAAACTTATCTGAGCGACCATAGAGGAGGGGAAGGAATTTCCAATAGAAAAGAATACATGTAGCTCAAGATTAGTGCTCTCCAAACTTGGTTGTTTGCTTGCAGATGTTTTATTACCCAACTATATAAACATCATTCAGTGTCTTCACTTCCCTACTGACCCAATCTACAGCATGTCTAAGATTGGTCCTCTTTCCAAGGTAGTTGGAAGTAAGAGGTTATAGCAATAGCAATAGCTCTTAAGACTTATATACTGCTTTATAGTGCCCTCTCTAAGCGGTTTACAGAGCCAGCATATTGCCCCCAACAATTCTGGTCCTCATTTTACCCACCTCGGAAGGAGGGAAGGCTGAATCAACCTTGAGCTTGGTGAGATTCGATCTGCCAAATTGCAGGCAGCCGTGGGCAGAAGTAGCCTGCAATACTGCACTCTAACCATTGTACCACCACGGCTCATATGTGCCTGGTTCAGGTCAACTTTTATGGAGTTACTTGTCCATTCATTGTCACTGGAGGGCCAATGGCTCCTCAAAGTGTTCGTTAAACTTGCTTTTGGGGGGAAAACTAAAACCCTTGGAGATGGCAAGGATGGAGCTGGTTACTTTTCCATCACAAACAGGGCTCAGTGACAGAATGAAAATCCCTTTCCTGAGCCCTATATAAATATTTCTTCCCTATAATTACATGCAGCTGTTAAACTGGGATCCCTGGAGAGCACAACATGCTGTCATGTGAGCCTTCAAGGTTGGGATCAGCCCACCCTTCCTCCTCTTGTCCTGCCCTGCCCTGGACTCCATGCCTTTTCCCTGTTCCTTCTTGTGAGAGGTCTCCGGATTCACTCTCCTTGTCCTCCCTTCTATTTGTTTCAATGAACAGCCCTTTTATCTATTCTGTAGGTACAAATAAAGCTGTCCGATTTGATCAGGTTCTTGATATGACAGGTTGAGAAAGAGCTGGGGAGGGGGGGAGGGAGGCTGCTCAAACAGAGCTCCCTTGTCTGTCAGGATCTGCTTGACACTCTCTATAATAGCCAGATTGATGAGCTCCTGAAAGTAGAGCCCTGTGTGTTTTCAAGTTCTATTTTGGGTGAAAACACTTCTTGAAAGATCTTGAAAGGAGCTGGCAGTTGAGTAGTTCGAATGATTAATGAGGGCTGGCTTGGCTGGGTAAGATTTTGTTGGCTGTGCCAGCAAGTGGCAGTGGGCCTGTTCCAGCAAGCCAGAAGATGAAGCCCATCCTCTCCCCACAATTCCCAAATAATTCTCTTTCCCTCATCCCAGTGTTTTCCCGGAAATCACATGGAGGCGACAGACTCCACATGTGGAAAAAGTTAAATAAACGACTGCCGAAAGGGGCCTCACCAAGCCGAGCTGAGTGAGTTAAAAAAAGATGTTTATGGATTTAGGAGAACTTGGGTCTGCAGAGCTATCATATATTTAAAAACAATAAATATCATTCAGTAAATCAAGCCCCCCCCCCCATCTCCTTCCCCAGTTGGAGCTTTCAGAGTCTAGATATCCAGTACCTGGGGGGCGGGGGACACCTAGATAGGACTCCATTCTTTCATATCTCCTATTATTTTTATTTATGGATTCTAACCAATAGGAACAAAACAATCATCTACTTAATCTGGGGGCTGGGTGGGGAGACAGCTAGTTGGCACTTTGCATGGCAAATTGATACATTCAAAAATAATGACTAGATTCACCTGAGAAAAAATTGATGTGATTTGTAATTTTTTGCAGAAAAATTCTCCTATCATTTCTTGCTACTAGTTAATTTGGCATTTATTAAATTCTCATGGGTGGCATTACAACTGCCCACAAGGTTCATATGACTGGCCTATTCTTCAGTGTGTGATCGCTTATCCAGAAATGGAGGCTAACTTCCTAGGGCGATATACTTAACAAATCCTTTTCATTAGCTTTTTTCAGAGCAGGAAATATGGGCAGCCAGAGAGGCTTCATAGTGTGAGAGAAATGTGGAGCATAAAACAGCAGCAGTGATGCTCTCCATCATCTTTGAGATGGTTCTTTTATCATTCAGGCAGATGGAAAGAGAAGCATGCCTACAACAGACCCAGTTTATATTCCCTCTTCTCTGTGTGTGCATGTGGGTTGTAGACCTGCCTTAGACACAAAACCAACTGCGTGGCCTTGGGCCAGTCCTTCTCCCTCAGCCTCAGGAAGGGGACAAGGGTAAAACCACTTCCTAAATCCATACATATGTATACAGACAGACAGAATTTCCTCTTCCCAGTTTGGTCTAGTGGTTGAAGCACCAGACTAGAAAACAGGAGACCATGAATTCATATCTGGCCTAAGCCATGAAAGCTTTGGACTTGGATGGGTGACTTTGGATAAGTCCCTCTCCATCAGCCCTAGGAAGGAGACAAGGGCAAACCACTACATACATACATACATACATACATACATACATACTTTTCTCTTTCAAGTTCAGTGTAGTGCCAGAAAAGAAGTGATTGTGAGTTCTAGTCCCACCTTAGCTAGGAAAGCAAGCTGGGTGGTCTTGGGTGAGTTACTCTCTCAGCCCAACTCACCTCACAGGGTGGGGAAATAGGAGGAGGAAAGAGGGTTAGGTATGTTGGCCACCTTGAGTTACTTGTAAAAATAATAAAAGTGGGATACAATTAGAAAAATAAATAAATCTCCATAGCTTTCTAGTCCGTCCATTCTTGCTATTTTAGAATCAATTGCATAAAGGCCTTCCATCGGAGAACAAAGCTAGTCACTTTCATAAACCTTCCACCACTAGTCAGTTTCACAATTCTTCTACCTATAACCCACCACTAAGCTTCAATCCTTGTCCTCTGGCATGAATGCAGGGGTCAGGTGTTGCTGGAAGACCCTTCCATATGATTCTAGACATCTCCTGTGTGTGGTTTTCTCGTACCAATCAGGGTTAGAAAAGTAGTTTCCTGTCTTTTCCTTCCTTCCTTTCCTTTCAACCAACTGTGTTGCAGAGGCCAGCTCGCATAATTCCTAGCCATCTGCAAGGATTTGGGGGGGCTGCCATCTGCATCGCCTAACACCTGGGTCCCTTATACAGCCTCATCACAGATCTATCAATGGAGAGAGATTCTTTCCACTGACCTGCTGAAATGGAAACATCCAAAGAAATGTTTTCTCTGTGCAAGCACGGGCAGGCATCTAGAGATCAAGCTAAGCCTGGCTTGCCTTTGATCTATATCCAGGACCCATTAGTCATCTTCACTGGGACATCTCTGCAGCCTTAGTGCCTCACAGCAGTGGGGAACATTCAGAAGAGGGCGATTCTCTTTCTTCTTCCATACAGAGCTGTGGATATTAATTCATTTGTTCACTCATTCACTCACCCGTCTGGATTTCTCCTTGAGCTTGCTCAACCCTCACCTGTCTCATCTGTGATTCACTGGGAGGTGAGCCCACTATGCCTCATTGTCTCCAGACAGTTCTGCCAATCACTGTAGGATCTGAAAGAGCAGAGAAAAGCTGCTAGAACAAGAAAGGGATGTGAGACAAGGCCTGAGCCTCTGATCTTTAATTAAATCAGTTTATTTTGCCAGTGGCAAAGGGGACCACAGAGCATCCTCTGGATATATTTGCCTTTCTATGCTAGCTGATAAGGTAATCACCTGTTGCCCACTGAAGAAAAAAAATACATTGCCAGAGAAAAAGTGAAAATATGGAGACAGGCATGCACCTTAGACAGGATGGCCTCCTTGCTGGCTGCAACTGGAAGAGTTCCCTAAGGATGTAGCCAAATCCATGAGCCTGTGTTTGCACATCCACTCTGAGCATCCTGTAGCACTTCAATGATTAAGCACTTGGTGCTAGTATTGTTTTCATTACAGAAATCCTTCAGAAGCAATTTGAAGATCCTTGCTAGCCTTCCTTTTAGATGTGAATTGAAAATCACTGCAGAGCTGCTGCAAAAAAAAAACTAACCAGCCCTGACCCCATTTCGCACAAAGGGAGAAGAATTTTAAACACTCAAACACCCTGGGACTATGCTTGACTAGGTGATGTTAGGGGGAAAATGGGGAAAACTCATTGAACTTGTCAAAGTCACACCTGCTCATCTGGGCTACTGAGAGAAGCTGAAAAGCCATCAGTTTTAACATGCCCTTTATCGAACCCAAAGCTCAGCATATAGGATTCTGTTTTCCAGTAAGAAAATCAATCACCATTAACTCATACCAAAAAGTCACTTTCAGTTTTCCAAACACTTTGCAATTGAGCCAAATATAAACTATTTTCTTCCTCTAGCATGCCTGGTAGCAGGAGATCCAGAGCTGCTTTCCACCAAAGAATTAGCCCTATGCAGGCCTCCGGTCTCTAGGAGCACCAAATCCATGAAGAAACAGACACACGAACAAGTACACATGTCCATGTCTGGCACGTTCCTGAAGTTTCATTGGCCAATAGGTGCTGGCAGCTTGTTTTCCAGCCTACCATAACAGAATAAGAGTTGTAAGGGATGCTGGAGGTCCTCTAGCCTAACCTCCTGCTGAGGCAGGAAGCCCTATACCATTTCAGACAAATGGCTGTCCAATCTCTTCTTAAAATCTCGTGTTGGATCACCCACAACTTCTGGAGCCAAGTCATTCTACTGATTATTGTTCTAACTGCCAGGAAATTTTTCCTTAGTTTTAGGTTGGTTTTCTCCTTGATAAGTTTCCATCCTTTGCTTCCTTCAGAGGAGCTTTGGAGAATAGGTCAACTCCCTGTTGTTTGTGGCAACCCCTGAGATATTGGAACACTGCTATCATGTCACCCCTAGTCCTTCTTTTCATTAAACTAGACATACCCAATTCCTGTAAATAATGCAAACTTCCAGAAATCCTGGCTTTGGGACTATTGATGAGAGCTGCATATACCTCCCCTCTATTCAGCAGTTTCCCGAATCAGCTCCCAAAATCCAAAGAGTGGGGAACACACAGGTACTCCTTGACCTACAACCACAACCAAACTCAAAATTTCCATTGCCAACAGAAGTTAGTTTTGCCCCCATTTTGCGACCTTGCCTCCGTTGTTAAGTGAATCACTGCAGCTATTTAGTAACACAGTTGTTAAGTGAATCTGGCTTCCCAGCTGACTTTGACAGAAGTTCGTAAAAACTGATCGTGTGGCCCCCAGGACACTGAAACCATCATAAATACAAGCCAATTTCCAAGTCTTTTGATCATGTGACCATGGAGATGGTGCTAATGTCACTCACTTTTTTCAGTGCCATTGTAACTTTGGTTATCAAATGAATAACCAAGTCAAGGACAATCTGTACTGCAAAACTTCTTGCAGATTGACCAAATCCTTTTTCTTGTGGCTACAGTTAGACAGTCCCCAGGCGGTTCTTTTTCCTTTTCCCCAGATAGCTGGATTCTTTGGAGTGACTAGCCCTGTCAACATTGACAGAGTGATTAATAAGCAACAACTTTGAAATTGCCATTACTGCCACTTTAGGTATTGTTTGGCCTGGTTCTTAATGAGTGTGGACATGCTCTTGCAAAGTTCTTCTCTGAGGCAGCCGCTTTGTCTCATGTGCTGCTGAGTAGATGATGAAGAGGGCTAAGCAGCCTATCCAAGAAACTTGCACAGGATAAGTCCTGGTTCAGAGGAACTTATATCAGTACAGGCAGCCAGAGAAGGTTCAATGTGGTGTTGAAATGTGAAATCCAAAAGAACACTCCCAGCATCAGTGCCCTTCCTTCATCTTCTTCAACAAAAAAGTAAATTTAAAAACTCCATTGGGGAAATTCAAAAGAAATTCTCAACTACCTTGAGAATAAAAATAAAAGAAAAACACAGAAGTCTCTTTTGTAGGTTAAGAAAACAGGGGAAATGGGAAACCGATGTTGGCCACACTATTAATCTTAGCAAACCAAAGGAAACACACGCATGAAGGCAACTGATAGATCCATAGGTTAGTTCCTCCTAGGCATGTTGACTCCAGCTGACTTTCTTTATACTGGGTATCATCTGTCAGAAGACTAGTGGACATTACCATCTAACAAGGACTGGGTTTATTGCAGCAAGGTTACTCTGCTAAAACAATATTGGGAAAAACAAATGCACTTGGAAATCTGGTGTGTGTTTTTACTTTGGAGATTTATTGCTCTGGGTAGATTCCAGAAAGACATAGCTTTTCATTTTTCTCATATCAGCTTGCAAAGTTGAAAGGGTTCTGGAATTCTGATTTATTGGAAGAGATGATCTGGAGAAATGCAGTTAGTTGGCTGGGACTTCTCAAGCAGGTCCAGGTGAGAGAGGGTATAATATATACCTCCCCCACCCTCCCCTTTTCATTCTCCCTCTCTCCCCCTCCCTCTCTGTCTCATTAACACGCAGAATTATTGCATCTGCTATAGCTGTACCCAATTTGGGAAGGCATTTTTTAGTTATTTTTTTTAATTCTTGGCTGTTTCATTTTGGCTATGTTTTAGGGAGTGAGACAAATTATTTGAGGTGAGAAGAACATTTTCATCAGCAGGAGATCATTGTGGGGCAATGCTAATAGTTTCATATCCTCCACTATCCTGATCTGGATACATTCTGTGTGTTTTTAGTTAAACAAAATGCCAAAAGTAGAATTTTTGAATCCAGAGACTTTTGAACCTTCCTCTACCTATTGACTGTCGTAGTTTGTTATATTTAAAACCAGTATTTAATTGGGACTGGGTTACCTTTGGTAATAACAAACTTCATACAGGCAAGTAATGGAATTTTAGGCCGTTATATTGACAGGAGGCTGACAAGTGGAAAACTAAGCATTCTGCTTAAACACTTATACACACACTACATTCAACATAGAACAACAGCAATTTGCTACAGAAGAAAGAGAGCTCTTAATTTTTCTTATCCCAATACCACAGCATCTAGATCTAGCTACTAATTTTCTTTTTCTTTTTTTACAAGGCTGGTATTCACAATCCATTGTTCATATATACTCTTGACCATTGTTCATATATACTCCTTGATATCTAAAGGGAAACCCACACTCTTTAGCATGCTGTAGGCATCCCTTGCTGGCTGTGACTTTTTCACTTTCCCTTTGTTTCAGCTTTCAGCTCTGCTTTGGTTTGTCGCATTTTATTCTTTCTCTGTTTCAACAGCCATTTTGTAGCTTTCGCTGGTCTGATTAAGCAAGGGGCCTCCTTCCCTTTCTCATTATTTCTTAGGCAATGACAAATATATACCACTAGCTTCCTTCAAGCCCAGAACTTACACAATGGGTTTAGATGCCAAAGTGAAAGAACACAGCTGCTTGGATTAAAGTCAGCAGTCGTGCTGGAAAACCCTTTTTATGCATTTCCAGATTAATCAGCTCCTGCTTTCTCTCAGCTCACCACTCAACAGACTGACAAGAAGAGTTATCCAGTTCTGAAAAGAATATGAAAGTAGAAGTGATGCAACTGCAGGTAAATGATGTCTTGACTTGTACTCCATCCAGGTGAATATTTTTTTTCTCTCTCACACTGTTTTCCTCTGCGTCGTGGCCTGACAAACATTAACAAGACTGATGGTGCTGGGAAAGCAAGTCTCCATTTAAACTGGAGGGAAATCTAATCTTAAACATATCTAAGTAGATGACCAGAAATGTTTAATTATAAGGAAAAACAATAGAAGAGAATATCTATAGCTCAGGGTTGAACTGTGCAGGCCTTGATGCTCTCTGCAATTGATACTTTGCTTGCAGATGTTTCACTACCTGCCAAGGTAACATCCTCAGTGCTAGTGAGTGTGGGGATTTGCTTCATTACAGCAGACAGATTAAATCATAGTTTCAGTTGGAAACCCTGCATCATAGACCAAGCTATATCCAAATACACTAGGGAATTCCTGCAAGACAAATCAGCCATCAACAGACATATCAAGATAAACCACATTTACACGCCATTCAAAAGAGACAATTAAAAAGGAGAAAACAAAAAGGCTAGAACACATCCTTTCCAGCAGCCAACTCCCAGATAAGCAGGGATTAACAAGCAAGCAAGCAAACACAACACCCTAATCAAGGACCTACCAAGGAGAAAACCACACTCCCACCAACACAGGCAGGACAAGCTACTATATGTAAACAGAGAGCAAATCTCACAGTCATTAACACTGATGATGTTACTTAGTCAGATAATGACACATCTGCAAGCAAACAAACAAGTTCAGATAGCACTAAGGGTTCCATATTAGCAAGTGTGTTTTTATGCAATTTACGCTCCTTCCTGTCCTGGGTCTGTGGCAGGGTATGATGGTGTTTGATCTTGTCGCAAAGTCTTCTACAGATGATCTACTCCAAGTCCTAGGAGAGAGCTGACTCTTGTTTCCTTGGTGCTTGGGGAAATGGATGCTGGGACGAGAAAAGAGAGTGGTTCAGAACCGTCCAATAAAAGACATACACTCTCACTCTGAGAATGAATTCCCACAGGTCATCGTTGCAGAATGCGGCCCAAAGGTGTTAGTATATCACCTGGCAAGGGTAACTTCTAAGCTGCTTTCTGCATTCCCCAACCCTTTTAATCAATTTTGGAGTACTTCTATTTGAACAGCTTGCAGCTTCTTTTCTTTTATGCGTTTCTTGCAGTTTACTCATCTAGTAGTGTCCGAGAGTCAAAAATTCCAGAATACTGTGGAGTCCTAGTCATCGCCCAATTCCTCTGACCCCCATCCAGTCTGTCCAAACCTTTCCAAGCACTCCTCAAGTGTGGTTAGGGTTGTGGGTTTTTTTCTTTTTCTTTTTGGAAGCAAGTATAATTTCTATCCCTGGATGAATTGTGGTTTAGTGTGGCCATTAAACATTTTCCCATTATAAATTGGGATTCTAGGGCTGGAAACATTGCTCCTTTTATTTATGGACAAGATGACCTGGCATGTTGGCAGTTGTCCACTGGGCTGGTGTCTAGAAAACTAAGTAGAGAAAAAACCTCAACGTAAATTTCCCACTGCAAACTCTCAAGTCAGACCCCCGTTTTCCTTTCTAAATGCTGGGTTCATCCAATAGGACTTCCACCAGCATCCTGAGGATTTGGCCCATCTCAGAAGATGCTGCAGTTCAAGCCAAGACATATTCCACTCATCTTCCCATGTGCTTACCAGAAGATTCCTTTGGAAGGGAAGCTTCTCCGGTGCAAAGGAAATCACTTACTAATAAAGAATATTTGTAGCTAAGGTTGACATGAGGAGTCCCTGGTGTTCTTTCAGCTTGTTTTCTTGCAGACGTTTTGTTACCAAACTAGGTAACATCATCAGTGCTAGTCACTGTTAGTCTCACTGGACTAGCACAGATGTTACCTAGTTTGGGTAATGAAACGTCTGCAAGAAAAAAAACAAGCTCAGAGAGCACCAAGGACCCCTTACATTACTTAGCAGAAGGTAAATATTTAAGTCAGTTTGGTTAGAGGATCAGGTAGAAACCAGAAGAGTTCTAGTCCTACCTTGGGATAGTCACTTTCTCTTAGCCCTCGGAAGAACATAAGGGCAACCCCATCCTGAATAACTTTGCCAAGAAAACTGCAGGGACTTATCTAGGCTTTCTCCAAGAATTGGACATAAATGAATGGAAGAAAATGGAAGTGCTGTGCTCATGCAAGTGCACTGGTTTTGTAGTGAGCCTGTAGAATTCCCCAAAACTTCATAAATTTCTAAAAACAAATGACATTTTTTATTCTTGCTTGCTACCTCTCAAAAGAGCTTGGGAGTAAAAGCTACAAAAATAACGAAGATTCAAGAGTCATCCTCACTGATGCAGTGATGGAGGTTCTAGGGAGTTTTCCTTACGGTTAGAACAACTAATTGGTGGAACAACTGAAGTTGTGGGTGCTCCAATACTGGAAGTGTTCTTTTTAATAAATAAATTTTATTAATTTTACAATTAAAACAAACCAACAACACATACACAAGTGAAAGAAAAGCAAAGAAAAGGAGAAGAAAATAGAAAGAAAAAATAGAAAACAATTAAAAACATTCTCATTTTCAACAGTTTGTAAGATCTCTTTTTTTTTTAACCCTTAATTTATGCCATATACACACACCTAATCTTTACATATATCTGTATATCACTGCTATGGGTTTATCCTATCCTCTTTTGCCTTATAGTATAAAATCTATCTTTGGTTTATCCATTTGTACCAGCAGTTCCAGCTATTGTAGTATATTGAGTTGTCTTTATTTTTTAGTGCCAAAGTTAATTTGTCCATTTCTGCACAACTTGAAATTTTTTGAATGATCATTTCCTCTGATGGAACCTGAGGCTGCTTCCAACATTGGGAAAAAGCTAATCTGGCCACTGTCAAAATGTGTATTATTATGTATTTCGCTTTTTTTGATATTTGTTTGTCAAAGATCCCTAACAGAAAGGACTCTGGTTTGAATTTGATCTGCTCTCTTGACATTTCTTCCAGCCAAATTCTAATTTTCTGCCAATATTTTTGAGCAGGACCACCACATATGGAAAAAAGTTCCCTCTTTTTTTTTTTGCATTTCCAGCAATTCGGACTCATATTGGGGTGCATCTTCGCTAATCTTGAAGGAGGAAGGTGCCATCTATAAAACATTTTATAGGTGTTTTCTTTATATGCTACCGACTTTGTAATCTTATTGTTTCTACCCCAGACCTTTTCCCATTCTGTTAAGGTGATGCTACGTCCTACATTCCTACTCCAGGCAATCATGTTCCCTTTTACAATTTCTTCTTCTAATTCGACTTCTAATAAATAATTATAAAATTTTGTTATATTTTTTTTTGCCTGATCCTAAAAATTTTATCTAATTGCTGGAGTTTATTGTTGATTCTGAATTCTTTCTTGTCCTGTTTATATCTACTTTGAATTTGAAGGTATGCCCACTGATCAATTTTTTGTCCTCGCTCTTGAAGTTCTTGCCGCGATTTCAAATTTCCTTGTGTATCTATTTAATCATTTTAGTGATATCCGGATTATTTGGGTGGATCATTGCCTCCATTGTTGAAATCCAGACTGGTACTTTTAAATAGTGTTTTTTCCGTATTTTCTTCCAATTAGTTAATAATGAGTCTCTGATTAGATGTCTGTGGAAATATTTCTGACTAGTTTTCCCTACATCCCATAAAAAAGCATGCTACCTCCTCTGCAAATCATGGCCTTCTAAAAATAATATTCTCTTGTTAGTTAAATTCACCCATTCCTTCAACCATACTAAAGAGGCAGCAATATAATACATCTGCCAATTTGGAAGTGACAGTCCTCTCCTGCTCTTCATATCCTGCATTGCCTTTAAATTTATTCTAGGTTTTTTCCCTTGCCAAATAAATTTAACAGTTATTTTGTTGAGTTCTTCAAAAAAAATTGTTTAATTGGGATCATCTGAAATAGATATAGAAATTTTGGAAGAATATTCATTTTAATGACAGCGATCCTGCCTAATAATGAAAGTTGCAGCTTACCCCATGATTCTAAATCCTTCTTTAACTGTTACATCAATTTATCATAATTATTTTCCTTGAGTGTCTTACAATGTGCTGTCAACCATATTCCTAAGTATTTAACTTTCTTTGTCACTTGTATTTCCATAACTTCTTCTAACTCTATTTTCTGTTTTTCTGTTAAATTTTTAGTCATTAATTTAGTTTTCTTCCTGTTAATTTTGAGTCCTGCTACTGCTCCAAATTGTTCTAATTCATTCATCAATTTTTGTCCTCTTTCTATTGGTTCCTCAATGAAAAAATCATATCGTCCGCAAATGTTTGCAACTTATATTCTTCTTTCTTAACCTTTAATCCGTTTATATCTGGGTTCTGTCTAATTCGCATTAATAATGTTTCTAATGATAATATGAAGAGCAGCAGGGGTGAGAGTGGGCAGCCCTGTCTGACTCCTTTTTCTATTTTTATTGGGCGAGTATATTCCCCGTTTATTATAATATTAGCTTGTTGTGTATCATACATAGTTGTTATAATATTTTCAAATTTGGTGCCTAAATTCATATTATAAATTTTTTGGATTAAAAATTGCCAATTTAAATTGTCGAAAGCCTTCTCTGCATCTAAAAACATAAGTGCAATTTGTTTTTTGGGGTGAGCTTCATAAAATTCTAAGACATCTAGTACTATTCTTAAATTGTTCCTAATTTGTCTGGTTGGGAGAAATCCATTTTGATCTTCATGTATATGCGCGTTTAGCATTCTTTTTAGTCTGCTTGCTATAATAGAAGTAAATATTTTGTAGTCAGTGTTTAACAGTGAAATCGGCCTATAATTGTTTATATATCAGGGATCCGAATCCTCCTTCGGGATCAGCGAAATCAATGCCTCCCTCCATGAGTCCGGCATCCTGGCTGCCAATAAAACATCATTAAAAACTTCCACCATAAGAGGTCCAATTTGTTCTGCAATTGCCTTGTACAGCTCCCCTGGAATCCCATCTGGGTCCAGGGTTTTGTTGTTTTTCTGGTTCTCTATTGCTGATTTCAATTCCAACCAAGTAATGTCTTTGTTTAATAGTTCTACCATTTCTTCCCCAATTGCTTTATCCTTCCCTTCATCTAGTTTCTTATTCTATCCTCATTAACATCTTCCTTTTTATATAAATCTTCAAAATACTTATGAGAAATTTATTTTTTCTGTTCTATCTCCTGCTGTATATCCCCCTTTCCATCTATTAGCTGATATATCAATCTCTTTTCTTTCCTTTTTTTAGTTTATAAGATAGCCATCTTCCTGGCTTATTAGCATGCTCAAAATAAGTTTGTCTAGTCAAATTCAAATTTATAATCATTTTCTCTTGTTCAATTAAATTCAATTTATGTTTAGCTATCATTATCTGATTTTGCAATTTTGAATCCTTTGGAGTACTCTGTAACTGAGTTTCTATTACCTTAATTTTTTGTTGTAATTTATTTTGCTGGGCATACTTTTCCTTATTCCTCTTGGCATTATAAGAGATTGCTATACCTGTTATACCAATCTCTTTTATCTCATTTGCTATTTCCCCATTCATCCATGCCATGTCAATTCGTGTCCATATTTGATGGGGATTTGAGTAGAATGTGAATTGTTTTTTCTTGGGGTGTAATCTTCTCCATATATCAGTTAAATTTAACTCCTTCATCATTTCCCTACAAATCTTGGGAAGCTCTCTTTTCCCCCCTTTATTCTTCCCCCCATTACTGTGGTCTTTTTGATAATCAGCAATAGAATTGAAGTCTCCTATGATACAAATATTTCTTTTTACCAATCCTACTATTTTTCCATAAAGATGCTTAAAAAACTCTTTTTGATCTCCGTTCGGGGCGTAGATTACCACTAAGAGAATTGGGATGGCATTGATCCAGATCTGCAAAACCAGAGTTCTTCCCTCAGAATCTGACCATATTAAATCTGCTTTCAAATCCTCTTTAACATATACTGCAATCCCTTTTTTCCTGTATCTGCTGGTGCGGTAAATAGCTTCCCTAATTTCGGACATTTTAGGTGTTTTTCATATGTTTTCTTTATGTGAGTTTCTTGTAGGCATATTATATTGGCATTTTGTTTGATTAGTTTAGCTAATATCCTTTTCCTTTTTATCGTCGAATTTAAGCCATTTATATTAATTGATAGTAGTTTTTTTTTCCCTTCCATTTAATTAATTCTGTTTCGCTCTTTTGTCTTGTAACGACTCCGATCTCTTCTTGTGCCTGAAGGTGTGTAATTTTTTCTGTCTCCTGATGTAAATGAGTATTTCCTTGATTTCCTACAGTTCCATCTTTATTTTTGTAATAACCGTGATCTTCCTGGCAGTTTGTTTCCAGTTCCTCCTTACTGCTCTGGTCTTCCGGACCCACCAGCCGCTAATAGAATTCCTGGGCCTTTTCCATGGAATCTATTTTAATTTTCCTTTCTTTCCAAGACACTAACATCCCTTCTGGGATTAGCCATTTAAATGCAATTCTTTTCTGATTTAAGTAAGCTGCTAAGAACTTGTAGTCTTGCCTTTGTTCTCTTACTGGGGAAATTAAAAGCAGAAATGAAAGCGGACATCTCTAAAGTAGAGGAGAAAGTTGGAATATTACAGCAGGCCTTGGAAAAAAATGAAGCAACAATAAAAGAGGTAGAGAAAAGGACTGAATGAACTGAAAGAAAATTAGAAAGGGTAGGTGAAGAATTAAAGAATGCGAGCAAAGAAATGGAGGACTCACTGGTCTACCTAGAGATGGACAAGGCGGCTACATACTTGAGATTCCAAAATGTAGTGGAATCCAGAGAAGAAGACCTGGAACAACTAATGGCGGAAATACTGGCTGGATTATTGGAAAAGGACAAAGATGACATCTTAAGGGAGTTTGATGAAGTTTATAGGGCTAGCACTAATTATGCGAGACGCCACAAATGCCCAAGAGAAGTCCATATACGATTTACGAGAAGGAGTATCCAGGATATTATTTATAGAATGTCCAGAGATGGAACAATCACGTACAAAGGTAAAGAAATCTTGATTCTCTAACACTGCAAGTTTTTAAGAAGAGATTGGACAACCATTTGTCTGAAACTGCATAGGGTTTCCTGCTTAAGCAGGGGGTTGGACTAGAACACTTCTAAGGTCCCTTCCAACTCTGTCATTCTGAGTTGCCATCTCCTGGACGCATGGCTTTCCTTATAGTTCTCAAACCAATGCTGCTGAGAAGTTAAAGCCTTGGCACTTGTATTGAACTTTTCTTCTGCATTTTTAATCAATTCTCTGACTTGGTGAAAATAGATAAGTTGGGTTTCTTCCTCTCCCCCAAAAAAAGTGAAAAAGTGAAAACTTCACAAGAAACATTTTTTTTCCTAACATTGACTTTAGTTAGGCACTATCTACATGATATCTATAGATATGTCTCTCTTTTGTTCACATTTTTCAACTAAGAAACAGGGGAAACTGGGAAGGGAGATCATTGATTGAGAAGTCAAACACAAACATATTCAAATTCTACCCCAATTCCAACAATAAAACTTCACCAGAAAGAAATTCCACCCAGGTGCACCCCAATCATGTTAATAGTTTAAACAGGGTGGAATGGGAGGCTCCTTTTCAGTGAAAGAAAACATTTTTTAAAAATTGGAAGACACACTGAATTCCTTTACACTGCCCTCTTTGGAGCTGACTTTTGATTCCAGAATCTCTGGATTACTCAAACATAGTCTTTCTCAAAAGTGGCAACTTAAGAGGTGTGAACTTCAACTCCCATAATTCTACAAGTTGAAATCCATATATCTTAAAAGTAGTAATGTTGAGAAACATTGATTTACATTTGTTAAAGATAAATCCCACTCTTGAGAAAGCATGGAAGAATTGCTCCATTCCCTGGAAATTCAGAAGAAGAAGAAAATCCTTGAATTTCTCTGCCCCTAAGTTGAAGAACTTCTAAAGGTCACTTGTACTGCATCTAGTTTCAATTCGAGGCTACATATCTGCAAAAACAGATAAATATGCTGATGAGACAACTTTTCAGTACGTATGAACAATAAACCTACTTGTTATAAACAAATCTTGCATTGATTACATGCACTTAAGACACATGCCCACTTTTCTTTGGTTCCCATAAATATAAATAGAACAAAATAAGGGCCTTATCACCCGAGCTGTGCTGTTGAAAAGCAGTAAGTCAGTGGCATGAGAGAGCCATCATTGCAACAGGGAGAGTTACTGGGGATGAAACACGTGTGAGCCATTTTCTGAATTTCTGCTTCGGGCCTGTCAGATGGTGATTAATGACTAACAGTCTGAGTTCTGTCTTGATTGCCAAGTGCAGTATTGTTAATGCTGACATCTAATCAACTTGGATCTACCCGAACGCAAGTTGGCACCATCATCTGTAAATAATGTTGAAGAGATTTAATTGGTTGTGTTTTTTCCTTCTCCAGTGGTGCCTTTTTAAAAAAAAACAAATGGTCTTGGGGTTAAGATTCATCATCTTTTCCAATGGAACAATTGTCTTTCTGTACTTTTTTAAGTAGTCAGAACTGTTTTAGATGTGACAAAGAGGGGGACTTAACTGCCTTCCTAGGTATCGGTTCGTACATGCCAAAGAAAACTGAAGCTAGAAACAAACATTTTATTTATGAATTGCAGGATTATATTTTTTCCCCTAGCCATAACAAGATCTATCCATATTTGATTTGCATTTTACTTCTGTTTCCATCCAGACAATCAGCGGATGGGGATGTTTGCTTTGAATTTTAAAATAATTCAGGAAATGATTTGGGGGGAAATGGAAAAAAAAAGACAGTGAACCTCCTTTGTTTGAAAGACCCATGTGCATATTCTACTCTCATTAAGGCTCTCTTATTTTTTTTTTATTCAAATACTTACCATTATATCAGCATATAGTGGTTGGATGGAGACACAGTGATAGATATGCCCATGTCGTATCTGTAAACGGGACAAGTTGAATATAGTAGCAAAGTGTGCCTGCTTACACTATTCAACTGTAATGGAATGTTGTCCAGATTCCCAGGAGGGAGGGAGTGCATTCCAGAGGAGCAAGAGACAACTCAGTTTAGATAATTTGTGTGAGGGATAGAGGGTGAAGACACTTCCTTTCCAATAGTTCCCAGAATAAATGTTTCATGATGCAACTAGTCTGCTTTAGTTTGGCAAGATTCTGTCTACAGGTGAGAAACAATAAAGAAATCTACTCAATAGAATCTCAAGTGTGACCTTTTGGGGTTTTTTTAGAGCCTGACACCAACTGTACCTACTTCCCAAAGGTTTACTTTTTCCCCACCTGGAGTTTCTCCTACTTGAGCAAACATCAGTATTGCTTACTCTGCAAATATACATAGTTAAGGCCAAATCTCCATTCCGGACCCTTTTTTGGTTTATAAAGATTGGGTGCACTTTTTGAAATACTTGAGGTTCTTCCACACCCCTCATGCTTTCCACTGCTTCCTTTATGGAGAAATGAGGGATAAATGGGTTTGGAATTTATTCCCACCTACAGAAAGAAAACCATGTGTTTTACTTACACTCCATGTGTTTTCTGACTGTACCACAAATGTACTTTCTCAATCTAGGAAAGGTCTTTCAGAATGGGGCCTGTGCTGAAAAATTCTTGTGTATTTTTGTTTGTCCACCAAGACTATTTATTGAAAGAGCATTCATTTTTGCAATTGCTTGTTGCAGTTCTCCTGAGAAGAATGCCTTTCACTTGGTCACAAGGTGGTTGATGTGTAAGTGTGAATGTTTTGTTCTGTGATTTAGTACACAGTGTTCTTTTCCAAGCTAGCAGTTTTTACAAAATCTAGGTTTTTTTTTAGAAACCTAGCAACTTTACAAAACCTAGGGTTTGGCTTTTTTTTTTTTTTTTTTTTTGAAACCTAGCAGTTTACTAGCCTAGCAGTTTGAAAGTAGATAAATAGGTACCACTTTGATGGGAAGGTAAGTGTTCCGTATGCCTGGGCATATAGTCAAGCTAACCCTGTGGCCACAGAAATGTCTTTGGATAATGCTGGCTCCCTCAGCTAAGAAACAGGAATGAGCACCACCCTCTAGAGTTGGAAAAGACATGACAGGGGAAACTTACATCTCTTCTTACCTTTTATCTTCTTTCCCAGACATCTATAGCTTCTGGGCTTCCTACACTTCCATTCTTAAGAGAAGATACCATCAGACAACTCTTCCTGGGGAGCTTTTCAGGGTAGCTAAAAACTTCAAAGTGATGGAAAATGAGAGTAACAAGAACAATGATAACAGCATCTTGTCTCCCTCCCTCCCATGCTTGGACAATAGAATTAGCTCAAAAATACTCCCAAAAGAAACCCTTAAGCACACTGACAATGAAATAGAAAAGCAGAAGTAGATTTTTGTTTCCATTTTGCATAATTGCAAAGCAGGTTTGGGTTTTGATCTGTGTTAGACAGGAAGAACCAATCACACTGGCTCAATCTAGTTCAGCAGAAACTGTAATGCCACAAGCAATAATTAATGGCACATCAAGTGTCTCATTTAAAAAGTAATAAATGTGGGTAGAATCAAAGTACAAGATTGGCTCTAGACCAGTGTTTCTTGACATTGGCAACTTTAAGATGCATGGACTTCAAGTCCCAGAATTGCCCCAGCTGGGGAGAATTCTAAGAATTGAAGTCCATGCATCTTAAAGTTGCCAGACACTGGTGTATAAGAAGTAATTCTAGTGGTATTCTCACCTCAGTTATAAACACTGCAAACTTGACTTTGTTTTCTTTAAAGGTAAGGAGAATTGTTGGCTGGAACTTGCCATCTTGCCCATCGTTGAAGTTTGGAAAATCCACTTGTTCAGAGGCATCTACCATCCCAGAAAATCACAGCAAGAACAATGGTGATTAGTATGACAAATAGCATGATTACCAAATATGAAGGTGGGTGTCTGAAGAGTAATATGCTTCAACACATTGAGTACATATTAGTCACTTCATGTGAACATGTTAGGCAAGGAGGCAATCAGTAGGAGTCTCCCTGCTAGCCCTCTATTTGGCCTCCAAGCACACAGAAAGAAACATTTGAGACATGCTTTGACCATACAGGCTGTACTTGAGCTTAACTCTCGATGACTTCTTGGCATCAAGATGCCAACAGCTTTCTTCCAAGATGTGTTTTCAGCATCCCCATCTAGCTTGCAGCCTCAAGGTTCTTCCATCAAAGGTTCTTCCATCAAACTGAGCCCAATCCTATTGACTTTCTGAGCCTAGTCATAGCCAGCAAGAGGCTGTCATCAGCTAAGATGCAACTTGGATCGGCTAAAATAAGCAGATCTTAGTGAATAAATACAAAACCCAGCCAACAATCATTTTTCCTCCATTTTCCTATCCCAAGCATTCTTCTCGGTCATGAAGGCCATCTGGGTTTTCTTTATTTATGTTTTATGAATTCTGCCAGGACATCATTTCCATCTATAGAACTTTTCTTTGGTGAATTATTAATACAGTCTTAGCCTGGCCTTGCCATGGGCAACAGCAGGATTAATCCCTGCCATGGGCTTAGCATGTCCAGGGAAAAGAGGTTGAGGGAGAGGACTGGGTCTCTCATGATGACAGTTTAAAGCATTTAACCAGGCCTTATCAGCATGCTAGCTATGGGCTACAGCCAGGAGATCTGCCTGGGGGATTTAAAGTTATTACACACAGATGGAATATCATTCTGTTGACAGCAGGGGTACTTCACATAAGCCAAAATTCAACAGAGGCATGCTTTGATAGATTATATAGAAACATCCTAACTATCCATGGCTGAAGTCTGATCTGTTCTTTCTTCTAGCTGTTCTTTCCCACTTCATTTTTGCAACATTTAACCCAAGCTAATTGCTATCTGTTCCCACATTCTGGAAGGAGGGAAAAAAGTTGATGCTACTGTGGAATGTTGTACTTATACAAGTAGTCCTCAACTTACAGCCATTAATTTACAATAGCACTGAAAGCAGTGACTAATTGTCAGTCTTCATATTTATGACCATCACGACAACCATCTACTAAAGCCTCAAGAATGTCCTCTATCTAAACTAAGGGTCTAAATATTATCCTGTAATTAAATATGGTGATAGAGGCTAGAGGTTTGTCAGCTTTTTTTTTTTTTTACAAAACATTTTAAACAACTAGAGTCTGATGATCATCAAAAAGGATCTGCGGACACCATGCTGTCTGTGGGTCCTATGCTGCTTACTTCTAAATAAGAAGAATCAGTAAGAGTAGATAAAGAAGAATGCTTAAGAATAAAGACAGAAGACAGAGAACTCTACGATTCCCTGGTAAAAGATCTCTAATACACACATATATAAATAAGAGACTGAAATTATGGATTTATATATCTTTTTAACATTTGTATTTTATTGCATTCTACTAGTCTAGTTGAAATGTTAATATATATTGCTACTGTATGCCATACGCTAAATAAATATGGATTTCCTTTTATTACCGTTCCTACACCAGAATTTTCTATGTTTGATTTTTGTAATGGTTCCTATGTTATGCACTTCACCTGGAGACTTTTAGATTAGAGCAGGTAAAAATGCTGTTATATGAAGAGCTGCCATTGCTTATTCTGCAGTTTCCTTGGCTTCCCAATTTTTATTCTACCCCAAGGGAGAGAAGTTGTCTCATGAAGCTTTATTTTTCCAGGCTGTCCTGCCAAGCAGGCTTCAAGAGGATGGAAAACTGTAGAATACAAAACAGGCAAGCTAGTACTAGAACTCAACAGCATATCCAAAAATGGTGGATTGCGTTCCAAATTCTCCAAAAAGGTTAAAAAGGCAGAAGCCTCTCTCATAGGAAAGGAACATTTGTGAAAAGTTCATCCAGTGATATTTATTTATTTATTTAGCATAAGCTGTGTCACTTTCAGTCTTCACAAAAAGTTGTCGTTCCTTCTGTACCTTTGGACTGCCAAATGGTTTCAGTAATGGCCCATTCTTGAGTTTTATTTTTTCTTATTTTGCAAGCACTATCCCCATCTTTTTCCATTTGTAAAACATAATAGGAATTTTTTCAATCAGATTATAATTTAAACATATTTTGTAGTAGGGTTGTATTACTATTATTCTTTGCACCTATCCTATTATCTATTCCTATTGGTATCTTATGACTTATCACTTGTTGGTTGTATCTTATGATATATGATTTATTATTTTGTTACTTGTATGTATACTGAGAGCTTATACACCGGAGACAAATTCCTTATGTGTCCAATCACACTTGACCAATAAGGAATATTCTATCCTACATTCTTTGTTCTTATGAAAATCAGTATGTTTACACACACAGGAATACCTCAACCCAATCACTCTTAATCAGCATTTGGTTAACATTTTCAGCTTTTTTATATGTCTCCCACATACATACATGCAGTTCTACCTAAATGTAAATAGATAAATATTCTAAAACTCTAATTATCCAATCCAGCTGGGGCAGCTTAGTGGGTTGAAAACCATAGCTGCTTTGAAGGTGTCTGACTCATAAAAAGGTGGGAGAGAGGTCATAACATGGCATTGAAACAATCCAGGTTGAGAAAGAACGAGCTGCTCTTAACTAAGTTGCTTGTTTACCTGTTGAGAAAGTGTTCCACCTGTACCTGCAGACAGGGGAACTCCGGTGGGGGATATACACTGGGAGCTTTAGGCTCTTGCCACTCCCCCATCTTTGACAGGATCAGCCCTTCATCCCTGAAACCTTCTCCCTTGTCAAACAATGCTGATCTGAGTCACTCCTCTGGATCAGGTTATTTTCCAGCTTTAATCCCTACTGTCATTCCCATCAGGTTTTGCCTGAAGCTTCTCCTTTGGATACTAATCTATTCTGTCAGCACAATAGCTTTGATCAGGGTGTTCTGTCTCTGGGCACTTCCCCACCCAGGACACCTGCAGAACTCCAAGTTTCTTCTCAGTTTCTCTCTCAGGTTTCTCCTCCTGGTGATAACTGGTTTGCTATCTTCTCATTTCAGGATTCTCCAGCCTGGATGGGAAGTTGCCCTCCCAAGCTTTCTCTACCAACAGAAATAGTGGCCTCTTAGGGACCATCTCAAACCACCCCACTCCTCCAAGTCTGAAAAGGCAACTAAAAGCCCAGTGGATTTTCTTTGCAGAAAGCCCCAAGAACAGGATCAACATTCCAGAATGATGTTATAATTTTGGGAAACTGCATTAGCATGAGGAAAGAGAAGAGACATTGGCAAAACATATTCTCGTTATGAAACAAGGCAACAGAACACATTGCAAATTACTTGGGATCAACCAAGAGATTCCAAGTAGGCAGTTTTCTAGGGTGAGGTAGGTGGTGATGCAACGTAGGTATGCCATGTAGGGCTCATATGACCACTGCTAAGATTATTGGGGGGGGGGGTCTTTTTGCCCAGGTGGTTGACCTTGGCTGACCTCAAAAAGAAGTGCAAGAAATTCAGAGCAATGAGCTAAAGAGGAACTTAATTCCCTAAAGAAGGCAATATAAGAAGTAATTTTCATATTATTGCCAAGTAATCTACATACATCTTAACTGTTGACTTTGGTTTCAAGGAAGTCATTGTTTCTCTGCATTTTAATTGTTTTATGGTCATTTTAATTTTAATTTTTTTATGGTCATTTTAGGGCATGTGGTGCTCTTGTGTAGTTCCTTTCTCCACATGGCCAATTTTCAACACTTGTGAACCCAACACCTAACAGCAAACTCAGAGAACTCTCCAAGGCTAGGAAGAGAAAACTTGGAGAAAACACACATCTCCAAGGTCAGACGTTGATATACAGAATTGCACACAGAAACCATATTTTCTAGTTGGACCTGAGAAAGTTATTAAAAATATACTAGTGCCTATCACACAATAATAGATTGTTTTTCTTTGAAATCCTTAAGAAATATGACAGTTTAGTTCAGGAGGAAAACTGGGTATAACTCTGGAGCTAAATTAGATACCTTTTTTCCCTTTCTTCCTGTTCTTCATGGTTGCTAAGGAGGAAAAGTAAGCAGTGGGAACTAGCACGGAATGTCCTAGAAGAGGGCACAGCTGGCAAATTGGCTGGCACCAGGATCAGTTCTTTATTGTGTTTTCTTGCAAAGAGAGGTGCAAAAAGCCCTTCCATCTCTGGAAGAAGTTTTTTAATTTTCTGCTTTTCAGTTCTCATGGGTTGAGACAAAGTTACTGGAAGGAAGACATGAGGCACTTCTAATCTTCGCTAATAGCTGTGCCTAATAATTATTTGATATGTTGTTTGTAAAGCACCTCAAAGATGAGTACGCTTTATGGGAGGCCTGATTTTTTGCACATAGGCATGCAAACTAGGATCAAGTGAAGCTGAAAGGAAATTATTGACAGGAAGGGAAGAGGGCTTTTTTTAATCTGCTTTAATTTATTTTATTCTTCCCACATCCCAACATCTTTAAAAAAAATGACTTAAGGGGATTTTGAGAAAAAGTTGATGAGTCAGTGGCAGCTTTCTTTCAAATAAAAAAGAACCCGGCTCCTACAGCATTTCATATCACTTTGAAATAAAGATGACCTCTTTGTTGCATATACACGCATATTCATGCATATTAGTGCTCATTATGAACATGGCTGCCCTGATATGCAAACTGGCTTCCTCATTTGAGAGATTTTGATGCTTTTATATGTACCAGGTAAGTGCTAAACTTGCATGCCAAGTCAAACATAAAATTTTATTTAAATGTAATTTCAATTCTACTGTTTTTGCATACTTGACTGTCTTCAGTTCCAGATACCACAGTGAAAGTGCGATCTGATAAAACTATGTCATGCATCATGCCAAGCTATCGTGTGTTTAGTTTGGGCCCAGCATGTTATATGAATCCAGCCAGTATCAGCTCTTCAACAAACCCCAACTAGGGAAATAATGATTTAGTGAATTGTGGGAAGAACAGTGAGAGATGGGAGAAAGAGATGCTGCTAAGAGCAGGGGTCACCAACCTTTTGGACCTCAGGGACCACCAAACTCATAATTTTAGATCCCAGGGACCATTAACCGGTTCTGTGGGCGTAGCCGAATTTGTGGGTGTGGCTTGGTGGTCGTGTGACTGGCTGGGCATGGCTTGTATGTAAATATTATAAATATTTATATAAATATTGAATTTTTTATAAAAAAGAGCAACTTTTACCCAAAATCAGGCAAAGCAGGCAAATTGAGTTGCTCACCGAATCACAGATTCATTCAGAGATCTATCTGCCATTGGCTAGCTCAATCTGTCACATAAAATTTGCTTGCAAGCAAACTCATAAAATTTGCTAGCAAACAAACTCACAAAATTAACTCACAACACACCATGCATGTAAATATTGAATTTTTTATTTTTATTTTAAAAAACATTTAAAAACATTTACCCAAAATTAGGCAAAGCAGGCAGATTGAGTTGCTCACAGAATCATCAGTGATCTATCTATCTGCCATCGGCTAGCTCAATCTCTCAAATTTGCTTGCCGTGAGTCTGCACTGAATTTGCTTGCAAGCAAACCTTCAGTCCTAAGGGAGGTTCGGCTGTGCTGAGCTGAAGGTCTAAAGACTAGCTAGAAAGCAAGAAATCCAACCATTTCCTGCTTCCTAGCTAATCTAAATCTCCTGGCACAGCAGAACACCTGATGGTCGGAAAAAGGAAAAATAGCAATTTAGCAGGCAAGTTTACAGGGTAAGGAGTGAGTTGGCGGGGAGGGTTCCCGCGGGCCATGTGGGCTGAGCAGCCTTGTGTTTCTGCATAGCCTGGATTAATTGCTTTGTGGGGGTGCTCTGGGGGTGAGATTTCTCTGCGGCCCACCAAAATTTTCTCATGGCCCACCAGTTGGTAACCGCTGGCTTAGAGAACAGTGAGATAACTGGGGGAGCCCACAGCTGCATAACAGGCAAAGAAAAACTGAGAAGGGATCCCTGCCTAACAAATCAGGTTGCAGAAAGAGATGGTGGCAGTTTTGTACTTTCAGACTCACAAGATTCTGTTAATATAACCTCACAATAAGATAGATCTGTTTCCTGTCTGGTCTACCTGACAAGTGAGGAATAAAGAAATCTCCATCACATAAGCTTCTCACTGCCCCTATGAAGTTTTCATTTTTGCCAAGAGTGAATCTAACTGGATTTGGCCAGGTTACAAAAAGAAATATAACAACGTTCATATAACTATAGCAGTTTCTTACGTTTCTTCCATGGCCAAGCTGTGCTGATGATGATTCCTTAACCTTCTGATACATTTACCATTCTACCCAGTTACATCTTGATACTGTTAACTATAGATACACAGATGGAATCTGATTTACTGTCACCAGCGTCCATTCCAGACATGAGGCCAGTTTTCTTCTTCAAAAACCTTGTTTTCTCTGTTGCAGGAATGCATTTTGCCTCAGCTCACAGCAATTTCCTAGTTTACTGCTATTAAAGGAAGGGCTGAGCCAAATTCTGATTTATGAAACACCTGCTAAATTCATTAAAAACCTTAAAAGATTTAGTGCATTTTATCAAGGCTTTAAATCTAGGCAAGTGTTTAAAAACTTAATGCTTTGTATATTTCATCCAAAACACCCTTTTAATGTTTGGCTTGGAGCTAAACATTTGGATGGATAAATACTGTATTGCTGATATTTCATTACTTGGTTTTATAAGTTGGCATAGAATTCTTTGGACAGGTTTGTTCTATACATGTACATAGTGATTGTTATAAAGTGGAGATGAAATTATTCTCCTTTGGTGATATTTTAGATGAGTTTTTCTCTTTATGCTTCTGTGGATAGTCTTTTCAGAAGTTACAATAATTTGGAGAATCAGATTTATAGAACTGGGAATAATACAAGAGCTTATGCATTTTTCTTACATACTTTAGTGGTTTTAATTTGGTGAAGTAAGCTTAGAAAACTTCCTAAATCTCAAAAGCAGTCTGAACGAGGCCAGCATTTAACAGTTTGTTGATTTTGAAACCACTACAAACTATAATGGCTGCTAATCTAGACACCAAAGGTAAAGTTCTAATGAAAGGGAATTTCTTTTTTCACAAAATCAGATCAGGACTGAAAATAAGAAATACCCATTCCAGATGTTTCTAACTGTGTCATCTGGAATGCTAAGTGTTGCAATTCAGTAACATCTGCAAATAGTCATGCTTTGGTTAATTTATTATAAAAATAAATATTTTTAAGTTATTGACTATCAACCTGATTAAATCTTAATTATCTTATTCATACATGTTCAAATGAAACCAGCTAATTATAACCAGTATAACTAAGTTATACTGAGGATATCAACACTGGCTGGATTTATACAATTCAGAAAGTATAATTTAAAAATAACAATGACACAGTAAGGTAAAAACGAACCAGACCATTTTGTGCATTGGGCGTCCAAGTCCTGTTGTTTCTAAATAATGGTTAATGGCTTAATCTGGGGTATGAACTCAACGATTAATCAACAGCAACACCGCATATGATGCAAAACCATACCAAGCCATTTGACTAAACCACGATGTCATGATTTGCTACTGTCTTCATGCAACGTACGAGCCCAGTCTATATCATGTAATATTTCTCTCTTGCTACGAAATCGCTGAACGTCTTAAACCGAACGGGCTGCCAACTCAAATAGGGAAGCAAGCCCATTGTGACCCATGTAGGCCTCACGTTTCGAATCATAACTTCCACCCTTGTCCCAGAAGAGGCTGAAGGCAGCCACTGTCTAAGAAACGCGTCTCCGCATCGTTGCCTGTCCACTCAGTTGAACGCGCGTTCCTTACTTCAAATGGCGGCTCGGTACACCATTCCGACGTTCCGGGTAACACGCATAAGAAGGCACTAGACGAGTCTCTGGCGAAGAAGCGGTTCCAAGAGCTCTGGCGCCCTCTGTCGGAGAGAAGAAGGCAGCAACGGCCATACTTCAGGGGGGCGGGGCGAATGTCCAAAAGGTTCTGGCGGCGGTGGCGCGGGGAGGTGACGTCAGGCGCGCGACTGATCCGGAAGCCAGGGCAGCCATAGCAGCAGGAGGCGCGGGTGGCTGTAAGTGTGCCGGGGCTGTGAAGCGCGGCAGTCTTTCTCTGCTTGGCCGCGCCTCGCTTCCTCTCCTCCCTCTCGGCGGTGCTTCCCGGCCGGGCTCCGCGTCTTCTTTCCGGCTGTAGGGAGTCTCTCGTTACTATCTCTGTCTCCCTCGCCCCCCAACCGGGTGCTCTCTGTAGGCCGTCTCCTCACTTCTCTCGCCCCTTTTAGATGGCCGGAGAGCTTCCCATTACTTTCATTGGGGAGAAATAAGAATGAGGATTATTTTTATTTATGCTCTATTGAAAGCATTGGCTGCCCAACTTCAGTGAACTCTGGGCAGCGCACAATAGTAGGGGGAAAATAATAACATCCCAGTTTTCAGCTGCAAATTTTGTCTTCCGCTTACGGCACAGCCAGGTCCTTCCATTTCCAGTCGTCTTTCCCCAATCTGGGCCTTCCAGGGGTGTTGGAAAAAAAAACACCTCTTACAGAAACTTCTAGATAGCCTTTTTGGACTCCCAGTGGAAAAGTCTGTTGCAACAATTCTTTACTGCAACAATTTCGACAGCGTTTTCCTCTATTATGTGGCTCTTCTCTCATTATGTCCTGTTTGTTCTCTGAAGAGCTCGAGAGGGTCTGTCTTTGGGAATTTTCCCACAACAGTCCTGCGAGATTCATTGGAATGAGAATGGTTGGGTGAGAGTAACTGAGCTCCATGGTTACTGAGAGCTTAAGTCTCGGTGTTTGCAGATGCATGCACCAAAAGGAACTCTTGTATTTTGTTTTTAATATGTTTTTCAACAGATATACTCCAATACAATCCGGTCTTTGAAATCCAAAGAAAATGAGGGTTTGGGAAGGAGCTCAGAGAAGCTTGAAAGGATGAAACAGTTGTCTTTCTAAAGCAGGAGTGTCCAATCTTGGCAACTTTAAGACACGTTGCCTGGGGAATTCTAGGAATTGAAGTCCACAAGTCTTAAAGTTGCCAAGGTTGGACATTGCTATTCTAAAGGACTAGGTATGGTGGGAAGAATAGAAATTCATTTACAGATAAAGGTTCCAGGTGAACTTTTAAAAAAAATCATTAACAAGTTTGTCTGGAGATTAGGCTAATATGCTTGACTTCACTAGGCCAGGACTTGTTGAACAAGTTACAGTTGGTTCAGTTGATAAGTAATCAAGCTTAGTTCATGCATATAATTGCCATTATTTAGCAGTCACATTTCATTGTCAACAAATTTTGAGCTTTATGAGTTTTGCAGCTTAGCTCATTCTCTTCTATTGGAATTTTATTCATAAAGCTGGTGGGCATTCTTCAATTGTAGTGAAAATTTTGAATTGGGTAATAAGGGATATATCATTGCTATAGCTGCAGCTCACAGAAACTGATTGCTTAATGTATGTTTCCTGCTATTTGGATATACCACAAATCATAGGCGTACTTGCAGATTAATCTCTTCTTGGTTGTCTAAAGAGGTATTTGGCAAGCTGAGAGAAGCATAAGCTACAAAAATCGAAAAGACGCTTTTAAGTTCTTCCTGCTTGGTTTCCTTATCACTAGCAGTGGTTGAAAATTCAAAGAACTGGCAACTTGGGCACTTCTGTGAGTCAGTCAGAAGGCTTCTGGAGATTTTTAATGAGAGTCAAGCAGTAGCTTTTAAAGATTGTTTGCTCTGCAACCTGCTATTTTTTTTTTAACACAACACAACATCACAAAGTAGTATCTGTCAGAATTTGGGTCATACTGATAAGAAAAATGCAGGCACAGCCAGAAAGTTCTGTGCAAAATGAATCTTAGAACTGAATAGAATTATGGGATAATTTAGTCCAGTTCTCTGATTCATCAGGATAAACCAGAAGTATTCCTGCCTAACCTAGTGCTGCCCAGAAATTGGGAATTCTGGGAATTGCAAATCAATATATTTTTCTGGGAATTGCAAATCAATATATTTAATTAGAATCAAGTTGTTGAGGCTTAAACATCCGTTTTATAATAACAATTTCTGCTTTGAGATCAAAAAGGAGGACCTATCACTTGCAGTAGTCTATTCTACAGTTGGAAATTTTTTATGCTTATAGACTTTAGCCAAGCTCTTGTTTCCATATTGTGATTCTAGTCCTGCCTTTAGAGACAATTTCTGCATGAAGAATATGCCAGCCACAGATTTCCTTAGGGGTCTCTGCTGGAGATGTTTATCAGTAGATTGCATTTAATATTAATAAAAGGTGAACATGTCTAAGGTGCTATTTGAATGTTCAGCAACAGACCCAACATTGCAAAAGTTACAAACAGCAGCCCAATTTTTACAGTTATCTTCTGATCACATTTTTTATTTCACATGAATGCTGAAGTTGACAAAACATTAAGGAATTGATTGTGTGAAATTGATTCCTGTTACCAGGAAGACTGAAAGTTTGCTCCTGTTACTCTAAAATGCAGCTGAGGTTTGTAGGATGTCAAGTATTTTAATCAAAGTTAATAAGAAATATAAGTTAACATATCTTACAGCCATGACATGAAACAGTCTGAATATTCCGTGGCAGTAGGCTTGGTCATCAAATGCTATAAGTAAATATGTAACTGAATTTCCACTTCTTTCAAAGAACAGTCGGCTTAGCTATTGATGGAAAAAGTATGCTGTGTCTGTGGACCTTGATCCAATCATGCAATTATTATCATGTGATACAATCATGTAAGGTTAGCTATAACTTTAGGCAGTCCCAAAGCAGAGAACCTGTGTCTTGCACAGATTCACATAAGTGCTTATCTTGCTCCTTTTTTTTGCTTTTCTCAGGTTACTTTCTCAGGGATGACTCAATTAGGTGCCATTGCAGCTTTGGCTGCTAGCTTAATGGCAGCTTCTCTTTTTTCTGCAATACACAAGATTGAAGAAGGACATATTGGTGTTTACTACAGGTAAGGGGAGACACTTGGAAAGAGCTGTGCTTTGTTATATTGTTGCATGTGTGCTAAGAAATGTGGTTTGCAAAATTGAATAAATGACAAATGGATTTTTTCCTTCACTTCAACCTGGTGCCATGCATGACTTTCTTTAGGAGAGTGTTCTTTAAGTTGAATGCCATAGCTGTGAAAATCTGCTTCTCTAGGACCATTTGAGGAGTGTGTGCAAATGCATCTCATTCTGAATATGCTTGCTGAGATTGCCTGTACAGGTTTCAAAATAGTAGCCCCAGAGTGGTTAGCTTGGGACACTTGTGGTCTTTTGGCACTGGAGAAGACCCCCATAAATAACTTGAGTGTTTAGGTTGAAAAATTTGGCTTTGAACCTGAGGTTGTTGCAAGCTCCGTGTAATTGTATTTATGGTGAGCTGTCCAGAGATCTTCAGTTTGTAGATGCTATACAAATGTTGTAAATAAAGTTCTGATAAAAGGACACAGGCAAAATGTGATGGTGAGAAAGCAAGCTTTGCATTTGTTAATGTACTACATAATCTGGAATTGGTTGGTGGGAATGTCAAAAGGCTAAAATTGCTGATCAAAGAATCAGCATTATCTGTTTAAATATATACCTTTCTCCCCTACAGAGGAGGAGCACTTCTGACATCTACAAGTGGACCTGGTTTCCATCTAATGCTCCCTTTCATAACTTCCTATAAATCAGTACAGGTATCTTGTCTTTATATATAATTGTCTTATGGGGGAGAAGCACAGAGATCTCTTACTGACTGTGCCAGAGTAGTTTTGAATGCTATCTTAGAATAGACATTTCTTGGTAGATTCTAATTTATGGTCTCAACAATATGAGGTGTAATTTCAGTCCAATATATATTTTATATAGCTCAATATTCATAATTGTTGTATATTTTGATGCTCTTAAATGCATCTTGGGGCAATTTTGTTAATATATAACTCTAATGCTCTTTGTGTATCTTGGGTGCAAGCCTGAGGAACTGCTTTGTTAAGTGGTTCATTATGTAATAACTGTTGTGAAAGGAACGAAAGAAGCTTGCCACACCCTATAGTTCAGAGTCCAGGTTTTCTGTTACAAGTTGTTTGGGTAAGGAAAATAATGTGGGAAATGCTTGAGGAGGTTAAAAGTAGAATAAAAATGGAATGTGACATGAAGAAGAATTGCGCCCATTCTTAAATTTGTAATGTAACCTTTTATTCTTGGATCTCAATTCTCCATGATAATCATAGCTTAGTCTGAAACTGTGACTGATCCTAGTTTGTCTCCAGAGGAAAATTAGAATGAGTACAGTTTTGGTTTCCATGACCAGGAATTATAGTTTGCAATAACCATCATTCATATAGTGTAGCAAGCTATAAACTCCACATTATTTAGTAATCAAAATTATATAGCCATCCATCTCACGTTACTCTGGGTAGTTTACAATAATATAATAATATATAATCCATATAAATCAGACAAGATGTATACAAGCTTGTGACACAAATATTATTTACATACCCCAATTTGTTTAATTGTTACATCCAGTAGAAAAACTGGTTTCATGTGTATGGAACATTGTTATTTGGCAATAAGGTTTATTTATTTTTCTTATTATCTACTTCCCAAATTGACATAGATCTTAACTGCCTTTTATTATTTTATTGTCCTGTAATATGTATATTTTTTCCATGTTTTATTAAGCATTTTACCTCTGTAAATTTTGTTAATGAGCCTATGCAAAGTTCTTGTAAAGTTATTCATACAATTGCAGATCTGCAAACAAAGTTGTTCTTTGCATGTGCCACATTTTTCTGACTCCTTCACATTCTTTCTTTTTGTCTTATCTGAATGGACCTTAAACCTGTTTTCAAACAAGTCTTTTCACTTTTTCACAATAAGGGTAAGAAATTATCTTCAAGACCTGCTCTCAATCAGCATGTTGAATATATTTGTCTTGAACTATTGCTGAGCAACTTTTGGAATGGCCAGTCTGTTTCTGGCTCAGATAGGTTGCAGAGAAGATGGGGCTAAGATAATCAGGTAGTGCTAGATGTAGACAGATGGATGACATTTACCTGAGTAGGGCCAAAGAGACTGACCAATGCTATGCAAGCCATTCTGCAAAGATGGGTAACTCCAGGACCACTTTTTACAGCCCATGGAGCTCTGCACTCCCCAAAATTATTTTTCTGCTCTGCTTGGACCAAAACATCATTTGGCACCAGGAAATAAAAAGTTGTACAATTTAAAAATCCTCCAAGTCAGGGAGTAAAATATGAAGCTTTTCACAGTTGTGACCTCCTTTATGCAACATTACCTTGTTTCCTACGGCTGTTTATCCCTCCCAAAAGATTATGTGAGTGTCGGCTGCCAAATTTTGTTTATTTCCCATCCCATAGAAAAGTTTATTTTTCTTGTTGCAGAAGTGAAATTCAGCTTAAGGAAAGCAGTTCCTTAGTAGTCCTCTTTCTTTCTACTTTCTAGACCACCTTACAAACAGATGAAGTAAAGAATGTTCCATGTGGCACAAGGTGAGGTTGAACCCCTATCTATGAATCTGCCATTTCTTAGCCTTTATCTTCTCCGCAGGTGGAGGGAGTTTTTCACATACATAAATCTAGAATTTGTTTTGTAACTTTGATTAGTGCTTCCCTCCTGTGTATAGATGTGTCAGAAAATATGGTGGTTATTTTTCCTGTTTTCAGATAAGATGACACAAAATAGGAAATGGAATCGTCTCGTATCTATGATACTGTATTTGGCTTTCCATAACTACCAGTTTGGTCTAGTGATCAAGTCACCAGGCTAGAAACCAGGAAATCATGAGTTCTAGTCCTGCCTTAGACATGAAAACCAGCTGGATGACTTTAGGCCAGTCAATCTCTCTCAGCCAAAGTCACCTCACAAGGTGGTTGTGGAGAAAATAGGAGGAGGAAGGAGTATTAGCCACGTTCACTGCCTTAAGTTATTTATAAAAATGATAAAGGCAAGATAAAAAAAACAATACCACAGCCCAGGAGTCTGTTTTTAAAGATGGCATAAAAATGCAAGTAGGTTTGTCGGTCTTGAAACCTGGAGCTAAGATGTTTGGTATTCAAAACTGCAATTACTTTGCTAAGAAAAACCTCAAGTTATGTAGCTTGGCTAATTAATATAATCATTTCTTATGTTTCTATTTTCGATAGAGGAGAATATTAGTAGCTCAGGGTTAAAATGAGGGGTCCTTGGTACTCTCTGAGCTTGCTTGTTTTCTTGCACAGACGTTTCGTTACCCAAATTAGATAACATCATGAAATGTCTGCAAGAAATCCACCGATTTCTATTCTAATTTCACCCCTCATTTCTATATTTTTTCCATTTATGGAGCCCATGTGAGAAAATGCAAACTCTCCCCCTTTTCCAATCCTGATGATGTTAGTGTTTGAGCAGGATTCTCATCCAGGCATCTTATTTCAGTGCAATTTTTATTATTATTATGGCTTGTCACACAGTTAGCCAGATGTTCAGACTGGATTTGCCATTTTTATCCACCTGTCAAGTCCTTCCCCAGGATCTGAGTGGGATAGGCAGATGTTGATGTTTCATTGTGTTAGAGGTATGGTCACAGGATGTAAGCTGTTCCAAATAAAGCTGTCTTTTGCAATTGACTGATGGTGAATTTGTCAATGCCGCTGGTGTTGAAATGGTGCTCCAATTGTTTTGGGATTGCACCCAAGGCAATATTACTATTAGTATTATCTTTGCTTTCTTTATTTTTCTCACTCAGATGGGAGGCCAGATTGCATTCTGTAGTCCAAAGAATGCTCTGCTCTACCACTAGATGGCACTTTTTTCCTTTTACTTATCCACGGAGAAACCTCTTGCAGTAGTCTTAATAGGCACCAATGGATCTAAAATTGCTACTCTTTTTTTAACAAAAATCTGTTTGGGGGCAGGTGGAGTTCACTTTCTGAGCTACCTCTTGATACCTTATTCTTTCAATCAGAAGTCTGGTAGCACTTTTTTTCGAAATAAAGCATTTTATAAAAGGTGTCAGCTTACGTGAGAAGAACTTATGCTTTCTAATAAAAGGTGTTCATCGGAAAAAGGTGCTACCAAACTCCTGTTTTTTTTAGATTAGCACAGCTTTCAACATCACTTCTCTTCCAAGTGACCCATCCCAGCAGATGCTCACCTCTCTCCCCCCACCTTGATTTTTTTTTTTTCCTGCAGCGGAGGTGTGATGATCTATTTTGACAGAATTGAGGTGGTGAATTTCCTGATCCAAAGTGCAGGTGAGTTATTGCTGCCAACCTCTTTTTTGGAGCTGGATTTGGGATTGCATTTATTGTATTAGTTGGCTGCACCAATTGTGCTGAAAGGAAGATACATTGTATGAACATTTTATACCAAGGAAATAAAATTTGGGGTTTTTTTAGAAATCAGTTCCCTGGGTTCTTTGCTGCCTGGACAGAAGTACTGAGTTTTTCCTGTTTTCAAACCATGGCTGTAGTGATAACAATTGAGGTGCCATTTCTTGCCTGCACAATTTTTTAAGACCCCTTTTTCTTTCTCCCTAGTCTATGATATAGTAAAGAACTATACTGCAGACTATGATAAGGCTCTCATCTTCAACAAGATTCACCATGAGCTGAACCAGTTTTGCAGTGTTCACACACTTCAGGAAGTTTATATTGAATTGTTTGGTGAGTGTCTTTGGCATGACGTGCAGAACTCTTGAATTAAAATACCTTAGAGAACTGTTGGGGTTACAATGTCTCTAGAATGAAAGGAATTTAAGGGTTAGGTTTGTGAATTTTCTTTCTCTTTCCCATAATTTGAGAGCATTTATGGATTTGCATATTGTTAAATCATTGAATCCACAGTAATAGATATTACTTTTCTAATATTAATGGCAGCATTGAAAAACCTGAAAGACCAGGTTAAAGACAGAAAATATATGTGGTTGCTAAGAACAGAGACCAATCTGATGATACAAAATCTATCAATCAAAAAATTAATGGTGCTTTTAGCTAGTCTCAGTGGAAGTAATTAAATGTTGCAATGTGTGATATATCATTTCCTTTGAACCCACAACTAGAGCATGATGGTACATTACATATTCTTCATTAATCTACCCTCATCTTGTTTCAGAAGGCAAATCAGTCAAATAGTGGTTTTGTACTTTAAGTTTTCATAATCAGGAATTTTGGCAGATCTGCTTTATGAGGCAGGAGTGAAAATTTGCACCATTTTTTTACCTCTACAACTATTTAGCAGTACAGGAACATTGGAACGTGTTACTGATTATATGACTGGTTGACGATTATATTCCCCTTACTTATCAGTGGCCCTGATATACTTAAAATATTTTTGAATTGTAAGTCCCAGTATTCCTCACTCAGTATTCCTCACCATAAATTCACAAGTTTATGGCTAATATTGCTGGAAGTTCAGCAAATTTTGAAAATCCATATATTTTCTGTGATCTTTGGCATAAAAGGGATTGGAATTGAAAGTGAGGCCTTCTGGTTCCAAAGGAACTACTGTCTCAATAACCTATAATTCCTTACAGAAAATAAATGCCTTGTCATCCATATTCTCTCCCATTTTTATTGCAACAATATTGTCTTTGGTAAATGAGCAAGCAAGTGCAACTGCTTTTCTTCTCTTCATTCTTTCTGTTTACACATGCAAGTGTATCAGCAAAGAATCAACATTGCTGATGTGCTTGTTCACAATTTCTTGTTTCATGCTTGTTCACAATTTCTTGTTTCATGCTTTATCCCTTCTTAGATCAGATTGATGAAAACCTAAAACTGGCTCTCCAACAAGATCTGACAACTATGGCTCCAGGACTCATCATACAGGTAACAAAAAAATCTGGAGTATATTTCAAGAACAAAATTCTGGTGCAAAACTAGATAGAAAGATCAATGTTTTGGTTTCAGGATCCCTTTACATTCTAAAAATGATTGAGGGATCCCAAAGAGCTTTGGTTAATGCAGGGTATATCTAACAATATTTAGATATTAGAAATAGAGAAAGTTTAAAATATTACTGAAAGAAAGTTTGAGTATCGCTGGAATAGAGGAGAGGATTGCAAACTAATGTTAATGTTATCCCATTTGAAGTTCAGAGATTCTACCATTGTTGCAAACATGATGACAAAATATTGGTTCTAGGTTTGTTCTAGATTATAATCTTTTCTCCTAATGTGAGTGTTTCAAGATCTGGTCTAGGCAACTTCCATGCTTAGTTTTATATGTCTGAATAGATTATAAAATTATAAAAAAAATGTTGTTTATCTAAACAAGGAGTTATTGAAACCTCTTATAAGCTCTATCCAACTGATAACTAGTTTTTGCTTTGTTGCTTCAGTCTTGCTGGTTCCTATTCACAGATTCAGGATGCCTTTACTTTTGAACAATCAGCTCTGTGGTTCTTAATATTGTGGTCATTTTGAGAATCTTTCCACATAATCCTCACTTTTTCTGTTCAATCAGGCAGTTCGAGTTACAAAGCCAAACATCCCAGAAACTATTCGGAGAAATTATGAGCTCATGTAAGTTTCTGTAGTCCTCTTCTTTATAGTCACTACATGTGTTTGTGCATATATTACACATACGCTATAGGACTATAAAGTTACAGTCATGTGACATATGGAAAAACACACACTGCTCACCCAGTTTTATCTGCTAAGTATGTTAAGGACCCCGTTTCCTAACTGTATTGCTAATTAGCCAAGTATCTTGCCCTTAAGTATGTTTAATCTGAACTTTTTAGTGTTTTAAAATGTTTTAATTGCAATATCTTTTTTTTTAATTGTAAGCCACCAAGAGTCATTTACTGAGATGGGCTACTATAGGAATGAATGATCGAATGATGGATCAGTTTGAGCTGTCTGTAAGAATTTCTTGTGCTTATTATTTGTGCATATAAGAGCTGTGGTGGTGCAGTGGTTAGAATTCAGTACTGCAGGCTATTTCTGACTGCCGTCTGCCAGCAGTTCTGCAGTTCAAGTCTCACTGACTCAAGGTTGACCTCAGCCTTCCATCCTTCCGAGGTCAGTAAAATGAGGACCCAGATTGTTGGAGGCAATAAGCTGACTCTATAAACTTATTAGAGAGGACTATAAAGCACTGTGGAGCAGTATATATAAGTGCTGTTCTATATATGTATGTATTTTAATCTATTCAGAAACTTGAAGATGCCTTTTGTTATGGAAGTCATTTTAATCCTTTAGCTAAAGCCTGTCTTGATCTCCTCTAGGGAGAGTGAAAAGACAAAACTGTTGATTGCGGCTCAGAAGCAGAAAGTTGTGGAGAAAGAGGCTGAAACAGAACGCAAAAAGGCTCTCATTGGTTGGTGTGCAGTTCTTGCTGTCATGTATAAATATTCTTGTAGAATTATGCAGAACATAGAAGGTGGTATTTCTTGTTTTGTCTGTGTGAACTGCATTTTCCAAAAGAGCAGAGGGTGATCAAAAGCAGAGGTTAGGAAGTATACACTGTGCATATAACTATTTTTCTTAATTAAAGTTTTGCTTGGGTTTTCACACACACAAAAAACATAATACAAGTAAAACATCTTTTTTGAAAATAGCATGGTCCCGGGTTATACAGACACAAACTCAGTTTCATGCTCATTTTTGTGTTCTATTCCATATCTTATTTCTATTTTGCATTTTCTATATAGTTTTTCCCCTCTTAATTTTCTCAATTTTATTTTGATTATCTCATCTCAATTCAAATCATTATATTTATACTTTTGTCTGTCCTGTTTCAATTTCATATTATCTTTTCTCATTAAACAAATTTTCTCCTGTAGTTACTAATTTTATCCATTCAACTCCTATTTAAACTTCAATATATACCTTAAGGTTATAACGTTCAATATAATACATAATACATAACTTCCAATCGAATTCTGCTTGGTACATTCTTATAATACACACTATATTCTTTTAAAAAGGATTATAAATATATATAATTAAAACTCTCATTCCATTCCAATTCAGTTCTATCATTAATACTCATTAAAGTCTTAACATCTTTAACATTTCTTTTCAATTAAATATCATACTTCCTTGAAGACACGTATAATCTCCATAATTAATTTTTCCCTTATTTCTCTTCACATATGTTTTATAAATCATTAAATGTTTATTTTATTACATTTATTTATTGACAAACATTCCACTGAGTTATAACTATTTTATCAAACATTTTAATCATACATTGTTTCATATTTTCTGAAATTATTTCTATTTCTAATATAACAATACTATCTTACGTACCTTTGCAGAATCCTTTTTTCAATTAGATTTTCACCCATTATCTCTAAATAGGCCCTGTTTCTCTATATCTTGTTTCTCTCCTTTATAACTTCTTTTCCTTTCTTTCTTCCCTCTCTTCTTCTCCCTCCCCTTTTTACCCCCTTGTCTCTCTACTTCTAATTCTCTCTTCTGCATTTCCCTCTTCTGTCGCTTTCTGATTTTATACTTATTTTTCAATCTATTCTTTTGGGGGGTTCTTTTTCCCAGTCTTAAACTTTCCATTCTCTTTCCCCCCCTTTCCTTTTTTTTCCCCACCTAAGATTACTTGTTCATTAAAGATGGCTTCTTCTTTGTCCCAATCTTCTTGTTCTGCAGGCATTTCTTGTTGTTTCTCATAGTTCCAAATCTCCATTTCTAAGAACTGAAATACAAAGCCAAAAGAACCTCTCCCTTCTTGTGCATCTTCTTTGTACTTTTTAAGTTCCATTTTAAGTTCTTCTAAGAGTGGAGCCATTTTAAACATTTTAAACAACCACCCGATTGATTTTAGTCATTCAGATGCAGTAACCAAGAATCCAGAGATCACCAAGTAATCCAAATACTCCCGAGCTATTTCTTCTTATTTCTTTTTTCACTTTCTCTTCCTAGGGTTTTACTATTTTGTTGCCATGTTGCAGTTAAAATGTATCTTTTAGAAGTCTTGTTGAGCTTTTACTGTGAGTTCTTTTTAATTCCAGGCAGTCTCCTCCCTTCCAGATCCTGCCCTTTTATTCTTTTTCTCTCCTTTCCTGTTTTCAAAAGCTTTTAAGTATCCAGAAATCTTTATTATCCCTTTGACTTTTTATTTTCAGCATTAAATGCCTATTGATGCCAAAGTGGATTTTTTTCCAATTTCTTGCTTAAGTCTCTTAGCTGTCAGTATAGGAAAAGGAGAAAACCAAATCTTTTCCCTTTTCTCTCTCCTTCGCTGCTTAAAGATCTTCTTTGGGAACAGTATTATTTTTTTATAGTTTAAATTCCAGGGTACCTTATTTGTTGCTTTTGCTGTTTGACCCAGTCAACCAAAACTTTCTCTTCTTATCTTCCTCCTGCACATTCTTTTCCGGTCGAGTTCTTCTTTGTGGTGGCCACTTCTGACCACCGCTACAACCGCCTTTGGGAAAGAGAATAATGGCCAGCTAAGGAGGAGAGATGCGGTTCTCCTCAACCCTGCAGGCAGTCTCCCCCTTCTTCACCACCTCTATGGGGTGGCTTAGCCCCAAAACCAGCCGGCTCGGGGCACTCCAGCGGCGAGCACGGATCGAAACCACGCAAAGTTGCGGTTTCAGTCTATCGCCGAAGAAGCTCAAATCGGAACTGCATATAACTATTAAGGGAGTGTTTTTCCTACTGGATCTGAACCAAACTGGATATAAACTCAGAATTATTTTAGATTGCAAGCTGTGAATTCTCTGAGAGAATAAAAAATAATCAGTTTGTAAAATGATGGGGAGAACAAACAATTTCCTCTAGGGTAATTAACTTAATCAGAGATCATTAGATAAACCCTAATTTAAAATATGAGCCACCCTTGTGAAAAAGAGAGGGAGAGAAAAAAACCTTCTGAAAAGGTGTACAAGTCATCATTTCTAAGCACCCATAGAGAGGCAGTGAATGAAGCCTGTCTGCTCCAGGAAATTGTTGCTTCATTGAACATCATTGCTGCCTCCTATAATAACTGGGTGTGTTTTCTTTCCTATGCAGAGGCAGAAAAAATTGCCCAGGTGGCTGAGATAACATACGGGCAGAAGGTGATGGAAAAAGAAACAGAGAAGAGAATATCTGAGATTGAAGGTAAGCAGCGGTGTCTTAGAGGTGTTTATCCTGTCTGAGGATTTCAACCACTATGTTCCATGTTTGAAGATCACCAGAAATCTAGGAAAGAGATAAATCCAGTTTACAGAGAGAACAAGGAAATTCCAAAAATCTTAATGATGTTAATGGAGATTATCTTGTTTTGGGTGAATCAATATGATATGATGTAATTCTGTAGAAGCAGCATCTTGTGATTTACTTCTGTTTAACCACATTTGTCTGTTTTCAGCTTTAGGAGCACCTCCCCATTTCACTGAGGTTTGAAGAATCTTTTCCTTGCTTATCCCAGTTTTTATTTAAGCAATAAGGAGGTAAATCATAGAATCATGGAATGGGAAGGATAATATTTAGACTATTGAGTTTGAACCCCTGCTTAGTGCAAAAATCCAAATTAAAGCATTGGTTACAGTTCAGCTTCACTTGAAAACTTCCAGCAAAGGCTACCCATTACTTTTAAATCCTCCTTGAACTGCCATTAAATCAAGAATCAGAAAATTGACTGTTACCATTGCTTGTTACCATTAGGAAATTTCTCCTAACTTCCATTGAAGGAGTGTGCAGTAGGCAGGTTTGAGCAACAAATTGCATTGCACTTATGTCAGAGGCACCAGGCTGCTTCCGTGTTCAAAGTACTAGCCGGTGACATTGTTGCCCAGGGGATGCCCAGTTGAGAGCTGCTTTCATGTCCCTGTTAATGTGCCCAAACAAAGTGGTACCTACCTACTTGGAAATGCACACTTTTGAACTGGTAAGTCAGCAGGAGCTGGAGGAAATTATGGGAATTCACCCTATTCCATGTTAGCATTTGGGTCTCGAACATGGGCTTACTACTTGTCAACTCAATGTCCTAACCATGCCACCATGCTATAAATGAGGCAGAATGAATCACCTACTCCTCCTCTCTGCAACAATTTATCTCGCTCCCCCAACTTGCAGACCTTAAATACAATCCAAATATCTCTGAGCCTACCCCCTTTGTGCACAGGCTTTGAAATTAGTTGAAGTTACATGGGATTAGCATCTGGATCACAAGTTGCCCCGGTGATATCTCCACCAACTGGCATTGGCTCTTAAGGATTTTAAACCCAAGTGTTTCTCTACATCACAAGCCAGAACTGAACCTGGGCACTTTGCCTATAAAGCATGTGCTGTGCCACCAAGCAAAAGCTTTCAAGCTACCCTTGTAAGAAGGAGATGCTGACATAAGGATTTCCCATTTGTTGATCCTATTTTTGGAATAAGCTGCTGGTGCAGGGAAAAGGCTTCTCTGGCCTGCCTCTAAGCACCGGTTTGCTAAGTTAAGTTCATTATGAACCTTGTCAAGCAATGCAGCATGTCCCCAAGGAGCTAATTAGTGGTTTACAGATCAGCCGCATCTCATCAGGCAGGCCCTGACAGAGGGCTAATAGCTTGCTTTTACATCGAGACGTGTTGCTGAGTGCCAGGCCTTTGAAATGATCCAGCTGTATCCTAAGCGAGTGAAAGAGAGGAGACAGGATGTTCAGTGTATCCTGAGTAGCAAACTTGGGGCTTTGTTCAGACTCGTGTGGTTGTTCTGGCAATTGGATACTGTGCTGTATACTTCTTGAATTGCACGCACTTTGGGCTGCTGACATTAGTACATTGGTATATGAACTGACATGGAGATGTTAATGGATGGAAGTGTGTCAAAACCACATGAGTATGGATTTCCCCATTGACTTTGCTTGTCAGGGGAGTTGCAGAAGGTGATCATATCACCTCAGGACATTGCAGCTGTCATAAACAAGAGCCAATTGCCAAACATCTGAATTCTGATCATGGGACCATGGGGATGCTGCAATGGTCCTGAGTGTGAAAAAGTCATAAGTCACTTTTTTCAGTACCATTGTCACATTGAATGGTCACTAAAACAAATGGTTGTAAGTCTAGTACTGCCTGTATTGCTTTTATATAACAAAGCTTATGACTTTTTCACACTTGCAACCATTGCACCATCCCCACAGTCACATGATCAAAATTCAGATGCTTGGCAATTGACTCCTAGGGTCATGTGATCACCTTTTGGGACCTTCTGACAAGCAAAGTCAATGGAGAAGCCAGATTCATTTAACAACCGTGTTACTAACTTAACAGATGCAGTGATTCACTTAACAACTGTGGAAAGAAAATTCATAAAATGGGGCGAAACTCACTTAACTGTCTTGCTTAGCAACAGAAATTTGAAGCTTAATTGTGGTCATATTTAGCGGTTACTTTATGAATTGGCTTTCTAAACTTGGAAATTCTTTCTCTTAGAATAATAGCTTTGCTAACTATCAAAACACTAATATTAGTTTGTTTTCGTGGCGGATAGAAGATTATGCAATAGATTATGTTTCTGCTGAACACAAACATTTCAGTGGAAGTGGGAAGTGGAGGGTGACATGTGCTTGTCAGCGTAGGCGGAATAATTCTTTGTACTTTTCTATCAGTACTGTCTTTCAGCTGTGCACTTTATAGGGAATTGATTTCATATCTCCCAGATCTAATTTCAACCATCTCTACCTCACTGACTTGTGGGTGTGTGGCGGAAGAGTTTTGCTCAATAACTAGAACAGTCTAAATTATATCTGTTCCACTTGATTCTGAAAAGTATCTGATTTACCAGTAGGTTTCACACAGAAAAGTTTGAGTTTTTAACTGGAGCATGTTCCTTCTTGTTCAGATTTCTTTTTGTCACTTACCATAAGCTGAGTGGAAGAGGTTTTGAGCATGCTAGGGTGATGCCTTATTTTAGCATTGCCTAACCTAGTACCCTTCATACTACACAAAGTCTACTGGCTATGTTGATGCTCAGAATGCCTGCATGATATCAGGTTAAGGAAAACTGCTCTGCTTCATTTCCTCCTCCAGATTGTTCTCTTAATGATTGGCTGTATTCTTTTCCTTGTTATTCTGATCAAGATTAAGAGAAAAAATGACTTCAGGTGGAAAGTATTTGACCAATTCTGAAGATAGAAATCAGCATTTCTTCTAGAAAATGCCTGCCTCTTTTAATTTTCAAATTTTCAGGATCACTTGAGGCTTCTCTGCATTTGGAAGTCTTATTCACCCACCTCCCCTCTTTTTGCAGATGCTGCGTTCCTTGCCAGAGAAAAAGCGAAGGCGGATGCTGAATGTTACACAGCCATGAAGATAGCAGAAGCCAACAAGGTGAGAGATTCCACTGTGCTTCCATGGCCTGGAGCTCAGATTATTGATGCAACAACTGCGAGTTGTTTTGATCTTTGTTCTCACTGCAATTGTCCCCTTGTCTGAGATTCTCAATCCTCAGGTTGTTGATGGAATCTGTGTGACTCCAAAAATCTTATTGATTTAAAAAGTTGTTCTTGATTATTGCTAACCATTGATTTGTTTAGTTATTTATTTATGGACTAGTTTGTGCCTGGCAAATTATGCTAGGTTTTTCCTCTTCCTCGTGGACACAGACTGTTCTGACCCAAACCCTTTTCCAATAAAACAAACATGAACCAAAGGGAACAGAAACTTTTTAATGATTCTTACGACTTCCCGGTTAAAAGGCTGCTGCAAACTAATTAACTTTTATAAACACAAGCCTTGCCAAAATTCTGCGAGGCTGCCAAGAATAACAGATAAGAAATATTTTACAACACAAGAGTCTTCAAATACCAACTTAAGATACTGCAAGATACTTTCAGGCTGCAGGGATTGCCATTGCCTATTGCCGCCTCTGCATGCCCCATTTTTGGCCTCAGCAGCCTGTTTTTGGCCTCTGTGTGCCCCCGGCAGGTGGGCAGGGCTTCAGCAACATTTGCTGTATAAAATGCACAGACATTTCCACCCACTTTTTACACACCAAAAAATATGGTATTTACACAACATGCTAAATCCCAAATGTAGATTGGTAGTATGTTTCTCCCATGTACATATTGTTGATTCATTTGTGTCAGAAGCAACACAGTGAAAATAAGGAAGACTATATGATATAAAATATTAAATATACAACATTAAAATATATACAAAAACTAGCCCCAAAACTAGCAACAGTGATTGTGCTCTGTCGTGCTGCCATGAGATCCAGATTGGGACACAAAGGGTAAATATATATAGGGTTGTTGTCTGTACGTCATCATAATCGCAAAGAGCAGAAGCCACTGGATAACCATTTGTTCAGAATGCCTCTGGATATTGTGCTATATTCAAACAAGCTGTTATTATGGCTGAATGCAGTAGCCTATTTGTATAACACAGTAAGGTAGTGGCTGAATCAATTAACAAGCCTCATTTTAGCTTTATCTTGCATATTTATTTTGCTCTACTTTTGTATTTTCGAAGTATTATAAGCCACACAATTGATAATTTAATCCAAAGCCTGAGCAGTAGTCTTGAAAACTCTTTTTCATAACTGGACTGTGGGTGTGCTCTCTTTCTCTCTCCTTGCAGCTAAAACTGACCCCAGAATACTTGCAGTTAATGAAATACAAAGCGATTGCCTCTAACAGCAAAATCTACTTCGGCAAAGATATACCCAACATGTTTATGGATCACGCTGGGACTCCCACTAAGTTTTCTGAAGGGCAGGCAGAGGAGCTAAAAGATGAAAGTTGGCTGGAAGCAGGGGAAGATTTGTGAAGTCATGAGCAGCCAGAAGGACAGCACAATCCTTGTCTGAATCCATCCGAACTGGCATTTGGCTATTTGATGTGTGGTGTCTACCTTCCAGAATGTGATGAAGCACTGAACCTACTAGGCCAGAAAGAAGAACACCCTCTGTTCTGTAAAGACAGCCTGAAGAAGCACTGCAACTCAGTCTTCTGACTTCATCTTTCTTAGCAGTCAAGATATGCTGCCTTATTGATCTTTGTGCCGATTGAGGGAGCAACAGTGAATCATGGTAAAAGAAGAGGCAGCATGCCTATGATTGACTCTGCCTCCACTTCAATAAGATGAAGCATGCTCAATTTTATTTTTGGAGCAAGAGAAGTCTTTTCATGTGAGAAACCCAACTATCCCCTTATACTTGTACATATACTACAGGTCAAGTCCACCACATAGGAATTTTCGGGGGTGGGGGAGGATTGAAAAAAGAACTCGCTCCCTCTTTTGGTAATGGCAAATTAGTCTTGATATAGCCCAACCTTATTCCTTCTAGAAGTTTTGGGACTTCCAACTCCCCGTGATGTAAGTTGTTGGAGTAACTGGGAAGTCCATGAGTTACAGTCCCAACCCTTCTGAAGGGATAAGGTTCAGTAGGCTGATTTTTTTTTTCAGGGGGGGGGGGGACTTTATGTGGATGAGCAGATCATCTCTGCATGCTGAATTATTTGCATTCATGAGCATCGTCTCCAGTAATTGGATTTCACTAGTCATCAGTTGCAACCTATTCCTTCAAAAATAAAGGTGCTAATTTTGAATTTTTTAAACAAGAAGTACACTACAGATTAAAAGCCTTGGAATAGAAACATGGAGCATTAAACATTAACTAAAGATATGTCAGTTGGTGCTTATTTCAAGATCTGCAGAGCACATCTAGACCGTATGTCCACCTTCCTACCCTGTAGAAATTGGTTGGGACACTATGGGACAAATGTCAGATGAAATGGTTCTTTTGTCCTTACATTAAATGGAGAAGTGCTTGTCCTCTGTCTGGAAGTTCTTCTATAATAATATGCAGTTCATAGAGGGAATCCATAGAGAAGCATACCTTGATTCTGGTTTTCAGCTCGTGGTCTGGAATGAACCTGCATAACTACTGATTTGAAATCTTAACACAATCTTCTAGCCATGTCATTGTTGTTCACTAGGTAATTGGCAGCCTATTTGTAGAACCCAGATCTGACTGATCAAGACTCATCATAGAGGGCTGCATTTTGGCTTGGGTAATCTCCAGTGGTGCAACATCGGGGTCTCTCCTATTCCACTACTTTATGGATAAAGTAGATTCAGCATTTCTCTATTCTAGAAGGCTGCCCTTTGAAGTGATCCACAAGTAGGTGAAATAATTTGGGAACTGATTTTTAACACCATTTTTTTTCTGAGGACAGCCCAGCAAGCAGGAATCCGAAACACCAAGCTGCATCCAAATCCCTCCTTCAGCAACCAATGATGTCTCAGATGGTGCCCTTAGTGACTCTGTAAATCCCATGCTGCTTTTACATTTGGTGTGTATCTTTCCATTAAGAATAGGGAGGGGGAGTTGCATGTGGTCCGAGAAATGGCTTGCTCCAAAAAACAGACTGAGAGAACTTTCTGTTCCTCCGAAACAGGACTTTTTCATTCTTTGTGTTGGCCTGTGCTATTTATTTTGCATAGGCTAGTGTTTCTCAGCCTAACCAACTTTAAGAAGTGTGGATTTCAACTCTCTAAATTCCTAGCCAGCCATGATGGTTGGTTGGGGAATTCTGGGAGTTGGAAGTCCACATGTCTTAAAGTTGTAAAGGTTGAGACACAGTGATGTAGACTAACTGGGCAATCCGCCAAAATTTTCGGTTCTAACCCCAAGATTCTTGTATTTCTAGGGCTGAAATCTTATTTGTAATCCAAACAGTCTGTAACAAAAGCCTTTTTTTCTCCTTGAAGTAGGGGAACCTTTTTTTAAAAAAATCACTAATCAGCATTTGCGAGTTGAATAGCTGGTATATCAGTAGCATATATTTTCCTGCTTTTAAGCTGCAGCAAGCAGGACTATGTCTTGTAACTGGCAGAACCAGGAACCCTGGATCTCTTAGGTGATGATACTCAAAAGACTCATCTAAGTCTAATCAGTGCCTCCCACTATAAAATCAGTGCCCAGTAGCCACAAGGCCTGAATAAGCCCTCTTGCTAAATCATCTTTTGTGTCTGTTCCATGTGTTAAGAATGCAAGCTTTCCTAGGTCCTTTTTAAAGTATGCTTTGCCTATGCTGGACAAAGACCAAGTAGAAAAACTTTCGCTTTTTGTTCTCTTTCCTTTTCTAATCTTTTTCAAACAACTTGGTCAATTTTCAGTTGTCATCAAGTGAGATGTCCTGCACCTTTCTTGGAATATGCCAATGAAAAATCCCTCTTCTTTAGTTTTGTTCCATCATCTAATTGAGAAAGGTGATCTTTTTGTCCTGCTGGTTTTTAATCTTCATGGGAGATTTCTGTCAGTCTGATTATAGTCCTTGCTCTTGAAGTGTGACTTTGGGAGAGGGGTGTTTCCACATTAACATTTCTTAATGTGCAAGAGGGATTGAAGCAAGCCTCTCTATAAAATGGGGACTACGATTCGGAATTTGTAGCCTGCAAACTAAATAAAGGGAATCTCAGGCGCTTTGCCACATGTGCCTTAAATTTCAAATGAGCTTTTCCTTAGCCCAGGGGTGTCCAACCATGGCAACATTAAGACTGCTGGCTGGGGTTTCGGGGAGTTGAAGTCCATAAGTCTTAATGTTGCTAAGGTGGACGCCTTAGCCTTTCCTCCACTTGCAGTTGCTTTCTTCCACATGTCTTCATTGTGTAAAGTTGAGCTAATGTAATGAACATCCAGAATTCCTCTGGAGTGAAGGAAGCTGTATGGACAATATTTGCCTGTTCCACGAAAACTGGAGAAAAAATAGCATAAGCGTGCTAAGGTACCTTTAGTTATGAATCCAGAGGAAACAGTGCTTTGTCTTATGAACAACCTTTGCTATTATATGAGTTTTTATGGAAGCGATAAGATTTATATTTCCGTTTATTATACTTCAAGTTGCCAGCACTGAAGAGGTCACATAATTGGCCAGGTTAATTAAATATAGAAATATCCTGCAAGTGTATCTGATTAGTTGGTATTCTTGAGGTATTAACTTTTGGGGGAATACATTTTTAGTATAGGAGCATTCAGTCATATGAACCCTCACCATTCAATTGACAAGGGTACAGGTGACATACTGGTTTCCCATTCTGTGTTAGAATTTGGCCTTTTCTTGCAGTTGTATTAAGCAGTGATTATGTACAACACAGTATAGGTTGTAAGGAAAGCAGAGCAGAAGAAGCATCAAGTGTACTTCCCTTTGTGTGACTTTTTGTGTATGAATAAAATGTGAGAGTTATGGCGTCATTACCCCCAAATTCATGGGGAGAAGTCCATTAAGTGTGCCATTGGCTCCCATACAGTGCATTGTTCTGAATTGTTGAAATTCCTAGAACTGCAATAACATCGAGATTTTTTTTTTACTATTCTGATTTAAAGACTTATCTCACACCTTGTAAAGTAACCTGGCATTCTTCCATGTCTGATAAATGCAAGTCATAAAGCATTAGATCCTTTAGCATGTGGCTTTGTAATGTATTCCTCTATTCTTCAAAGAAGCCCATTTCTCACTAAGATGAAACAAGAAAGAGAAGGAATGGTTTTTTAAGGGTGAACCCAGCTATATCAAATCTAATTCTGAAAATATTGAGACCATAATGAGCCCAAGACAAAGTTTTGATAGTGAAATGTGCAGTACAAGATTAGTTTTCCTCATTCTGATATTGTCCAGTGTTAGGAAAGCAGACATCTGGAGGTCATGGAATGCATATACCACGTAGAATTTGACTGGGCTGGAGGGGGTATATTAGAAAATTTATCTCTTCATAGATGTTTTTCTCTATCACACACTGCCCAGTGTCCATCCTCAGTTATCACCTGACCTTTCAGCAGCAAAAAATTGATGTGGCTGCTATAGGGCAATTAATTGGCTAGCAAGTTGTCACTAGCCAAATTTATCTAGATTCTGTTCATATCAAAAATACTGTAATCAAAATCATATTGATATCTAAGTCTGCAATTCTGGGTTCAGCCATGTTCTTGCTTATTTGTTTAAGCATGTTTTCATGTAGGAGTCATGGGTTTTTCCTTTTCAATTGAAAATACAGAAAGTTTGAAACAAATATTTCAGAAATTGTATGATAAAATAGCTTAGGCACTAAAATGGGTCTGTAATCATTTGTCTTAATTTCTGAATTTCATTGCCTGAGTTATGTCCAATCCTGCAATAGAAGAAAGCTGCTATTTTTCTAGCTTCCTTCTTACTGAAGTTTGCAGAAACAATTATGCGTGCACTGGAATATAAAAATAAAGTTAATAAGCATTCACATAAGATTTATGGGAGCAGTGACATTTGATTTTTTTTCCCTTCATGTATAAAAGATTAGGATTTCTTACTCTTCTGCTCAAGCTTTTTTAAACTAGCAAATACTAAATCCCAGCAAAGTATACTATGACTTTTTATATAACACTGATGTAAAAATGTGGCTTAGAATAAATCTTTAGGATTTTTTTAATATATGGATTAACTAAATGAAACTTTAAAATTCTTTTCAATCTTTTTTAAACAGCATTCTGTAATTAAGATGGGGTGATTTTTCTTGATAATTAAATCTGTCCAGCTAATTGGGTACTACGGTAGAAATATTGATTTTTGTGTATGTGTGAAAGAATGTGCGTGCAAGAGAGCAGCTTTGTTAAAATGAGCCTTTCTCAGCTGCTTGCTGTCTGGGTTCATATCAATTAATTTTTCTATTTCCTTTTGTATTACCATTGAACAAAGTAACACTTATTTTTTATATGCAAGGATGTGAAAAGACTTTTATTCTTCAAATGAACTCTCTATAGGAGGCAATCAATGTTGCTGTCTTTTGGGACATTTGCCATTCCACCATGCTGCTGTGTTTCTAATCTGTTGGATTGTTTCCTTAGAAAATTGTGTATTAAACTGCTAGTACATTTTGATATTTATTGTAATTACTCAATAAAATGTTCTTTGCTTTTAGAATAAGTACACCCTAATGTGTATATTCAGGGGATCTCTTTTCAGGGTGAAAAGTACGGAGTTATTGCACATATGCTGGGCTTTGAAATAATGTTGGCAGGAGTAGGGCACAAAAATATATAAAGAATAAGAATTGGATAGTATCTTGGAAACATTTCCTGAACACAAGAAACACACACAAAAATCTTATTTTAAATTGAGATGTTTTATGGAGCTGGGGTGCCAAGCATTCTCGTGGGGGTCATTAGAACTTGATTATCAGAAATCTTAATTGATGCATTTATAAAGTTGAAATGTGTTTCCCTACTGTCTTGTAACTCTTTACTTTATGAATGTCCTGGAGGAAAAAAAAAAGGAAGCACTGTGTTCCTTATAGACAAGCCCAGATGGGAAAGGTAGTCCATATTTGGGGAACAAGGTTGAGTGATGGTCGTGGCAGTTGAATTCATATTGTGTGATGCTGTGGTTTATTTAATGTAATGCTTTTGGCAGCAGAAGCCAAAAGCATTACAGATGAACAAGTTATCCCAATCAGTCTAGTGGCTCTACAAATATGGGAGATTACAGATTATCAGAGTTGGAAGGGACCTTGTAGGTCATCTAGTCCAACACCCACCCACCCCTGCCTAAGCAGGAGACCCTACACCATTTCTGACAAAGGGCAGTTTGTCCTTATTTCCAGGTTAAATCTATCCTTGTTCAGTTTCCATCCTTGTCTGGCCTACAGGTGCCTTAGAAAATAGCTTGACCCCTTCCTCTGTGTGGCAGCCTCTCAAATATTGGAACACTGCTGTCATGTCTCCCCTGATCCTTCTCTTCTCTAGACTAGCCATGCCCAGTTCTTGTAACCATTCTTCATATGTTTTAGTCTCCAGTCCTCTAATCATCCTGGTTGCGCTTCTCTGCACTTTTTTCTAGAGCCTCAACATCTTTTTTACAGTGTGATGACCAAAACTGGATGCAGTACTCTAGGTGTTGTCTTACTAAGACTTTATAGAGTTTTGGAGATTTGGATGGAATTCTTAATGATATCCATCCTATCCTTCCCTCTTCCCAAAATGAAAATCTTGCATTTTCAGATACATTGTATTCCAAGGACAGCTTCAGCTTCTCTCTGATCAATGGGGAAGATGAGTACTGGAACCAGCATGCACAAGCCACCCAATTGGTGTCAACTGACATAGAATATTCTAGGAGCTCAAGTGGTGAGCCATTCAGAAACACAGCCAAAGTAGAAACAGAAGAGGGGAGAAAGCAGGATCAATGGAAACATAGGGGAACCAAAGGTTTCCAGAAATACTGAAAATTAGCAAACTCCTCAGCAGGTAACCTGACTGTTTGCAACAACCCTGGAAAACGGAAGTTGAGTGGGGAACTTCATGTATCCCAGAGAAAAGCACACCTGCCATCCCGTCACTTGTGCAATCTTCAAGGAAGGTGAAGATGGACTACAACACTGTGTTTTGGCGGTAGAACCAGGTCTGTAACCTGCAGCCTTAATCTTCAATACAACCCCGCTAGATACAGAGCTTTTCACGCATGCATGTTCTCCACCCTCGCCCTCGGCTCTTAGAGCTGCCCATCTATTCAGCACAAGCGTGGCCTACGCCCCTCAAGCCTCGTCGGAACCCACTAGTGGGGCGCATGCGTGCTGCAACTTCCACTTCTCCCCGTTCCTTCGCCGATTCTCTTCCCCCCCCCCGACCTTTCCAAAATGGCCGAAGATGAGGGCCGGTCAGCTGTTTTAGCCCCGCCTCCTTCCGGCCTTTCCTCCCAATCCCGCTGGCCAGCCGAGCGCAACCTCGAGCGGCGATTGGCTCCCGCGAGTGTGGCGGAAGCTGGAACACTCGGGATCCTAGAGGGGCTGAGCGCAGAGGAAGAGGAGGCCCGGCGAGGAATGTGGAGAGCCGGCATGGCTGCCGGGGAAGGCCTGCCGCAGATGCTCCGGGCGGTCCGGGAGCAAGTGCAGCAGGCGGCGGCTCGGAGGCCCCAGGTGCTGTCCCGGGACGAGGGTGGAGGGCAGGACCCGCCGGGGCCTACGCTCGCCTGAGTCGGGATGGGCATCACTGAATCGGCCCTGCGCTTGGACTTCGCAGTGGGTGCTTTGGGCTCCTCCGCGGTCGGAGCGGCGGGACTCCCCGCGGACCGTTGATGGACGCCTTCCAAGGCTTGGGGACTACAACTCCCATAATCTTCAGAGGCCGCCCTGGCTGGGAGGCGTAGTCCCCGAGCCTCTGGAGTTCCTCGGGCGGCGAAAGGCGGGATCAGCTGCGAGACTGTTAACCTTCCAATTGCTTCAGATCCAAATCCTGTGTGGGAGGAGGTCCTTTCCCGACCCACAGATCTGATTCAAAAGGCTTTTTTTTTTTGTAGCCGCAACTACTTTCATCCCCGCCCGGGACTGGTGGAGAGAAGGACGGCATGCAAATATATTTATTTATCGGATTTATATCCCCCTCCTCTGACTTTTGCGGGGCGCCAGATGGCTTGCAATACAATAGATAAAATGCACGATCTATTTTTTTAAACCAACTAATATGTGTTACTCTTAGCTTCATGCTTACCACAAAATAGAACATATAAAATGCACAATATGAAAATGTTTAAAAGTTTGTATGCATTTATCATTAGCAGCACGAGAATGCATAAAAGACACAATATAAAAAATAAGTTGATATATTTATTATTATGAAATGATTAGCTGTGTGAAGAATGGCTAGGCTGATATCCAGGTTAAATAAGGTCATGGGGAGAGAAGGTAGCCAACCTGCCTTCTGCTGCCTTTTCCCCCATTCATTTCAATTTAAAGCCTAGCTGTTCTGTGCATCTGATGAAGTGAACAGCAGCTCTCAAATGCTTTTGCCTTTTAGTTCAATGTTAGTAGGAGAAGGGGCTCCCAGGCTTCTGAGTTTTTAATCCAAAACCTAACTCTCCAATAATAAGTTCCATTGTGTTTGGTCAGACTTGTCCTGAGTGAAAGGGGTGAGGCATCTAAAGATGCAGAATCCTTTTGTCTGTGAGAACGTCCATTCGATTTTAATGCATTCTTTAAGGTGCCATAAAGCTGTTGTTTTTACATGTTATTCATCACTATGGTTAGATAAACCGAATATAGGAAATCCTTGACAACTTGGTTTTTATCCAGCAGGCTTGGGAAATCCTAGAGATAGGGTAGCCTGTAAGATGGGCTCTGATCTGTTCACCCATGTATTCATTTTATTTGTATTATTTGTGATTAACTTTTGTTTAACTAGTAGCTTATTGTATACCCAGAGATGAGTAGCTATATAAATCCAATAAAGAATGAATTTGCCTTGTTCCTGCAGTATGCAGTCTGGTCCTCTCCATGTCCTTTGGATTGTGTCTGCCCCAACATTGCCAATGAATAAAGCTTGTAGGAGTGATCCAAAATGTGAAAGGGAACCAGGTTGCCTTTTACCTGATATGTTGATGGATCTTTAGTGATTGCTTTCCACATTTCACTTACCAAGCTTATCAGAAAGCCTGTATATTCTGCTCATATTCTTTTTTTTCTTTGCAAATGCAGACCTTACCTACCATACCACCTCGTTTGGTGGCTGTCAGTAAAACCAAACCAGCAGAAATGGTCATTGAAGCTTACAATCATGGGCAGCGCAGCTTTGGAGAAAACTATGTGAGTACCTGGCTTAATCTAAGGTTGAAAGACAGGAAGAAATGAGGCATGAGCCCAGTCTAATTGATAAGATGGGATGAGACAAGATAAGATTTATTGTAATTTTTTACTGTGAGCACACTGGCATACATTAAAAATGAAATTGTCTGCTCTCAAAAGAAAGTATATCTATATCCCTACACATACATAACACATACTATATACATACATGCACACACACACCTCAAAGGTTGAGGTTATAAAAGCAGTTAAAATAGATTTGAGTACTTCACAACAGATATGAGAATCTTCTTATGCTGCAAATGGATCAGAGATCATTATAGAATCTTTCATTTTGTGATTTACCTGGTAGAGTTGATACACATGGAAAATTATGTGTTATTCTTCATTTTATGATTTACCTACCAATATGTAGTAGTATTGATACATATCCGAAGTTAATTTGTTTTTATAACCCTAATTCATTTATTCAAGCAAATAAGATAGGGTATCACACTTCTGTTGGATGTATATGTACAAAGATAGGACAAATAAGCAGGTGGTGACACCATGCATAGTTTGGGCAGAAATTTCTTCTCTTTCCTGTACTTACTTTTCCTAATGCTCTTTATCTTGCATTATCAATTATAACAGTCTGCATGAAGTAAATGAAAATAAACTTTAAAACCTTAATTGGATGTTTTTATTTTCCGTAGGTCCAAGAATTATTAGAAAAGGCATCAGATTCCAGAGTAAGTAGGGGTATGTGTATTTATTAGATCAAAATTTCAAGTAGTCTGTATTCTGATCAATGTAGAACATACCATTGTTGGAATAAATGATACTCATTTGTTCTGCAGATGATTCCTCCCTATTGAAATTTTGCAGCTTAGTCTGGATCTAAATAAGAGACCTAGAACTTGAATAAGGTAGTTCTTTGTACTTGAAAGCCCTAGTAATTGGAAACAATTTTCTCATCTGGATTGTTCTGGAATCTGGTCAGTGTGATTAACAATGGTGATTAAGTAAAGTTAAACATGAACGCATAGTAACAACAATACACATAACTATAAGAGGTTGGTTTGTTTGCCTTTGTTTGAAAATTGCAATTGTTTTGTGACTTATAACCCTGTGTATCTTTATATAGCAGTTTTGATGGATAAATATAAAATAATGCCATTAAGTTTCAAGCCAGAGTAACACATTTCTTGTTGTCTCTATCTCAGATTCTTTCTTCTTGTCCGGAGATTAAATGGCATTTTATTGGCCATCTGCAGAAGAATAATGTCAACAAGCTAATTGGTAATTATATGTGCTTTTAGTACTGATTTAAGAGGTGGTAGGAGAAAAACTTACTATAGCAAGAAAGGCCTGATGTTCAATTTAAAAATGTCTCACTTTGCTTTGGAAGGTCAGATTATGATGTGTATGTTTATTTTATTTTTTTATTAAATGTATGTACTACTCATCTCACTATCAAGTAACTGTGAATTAGTTAATTGAATGGGGGGATGAAATAAAGCTTAGGAAATGTTAGTGATCAGATTGTATTAGGTAATGAACAGTCCATTCTCTCCTTTCTTCTGTGCAAATCTTCCAATCCTAAGAATCTATGCCTTATTGTATTTAATTATTTTGTGCCACCTATGTAAATGATGCTTAATAAATGATAATATGACACGTGTATCCAAGGGACTTCTAGAATTGATGCAACAAAATAGGTAGTGGGAAAATGCATAGAATTTTGAACAGGCAGGGAATAAACATACTGTTGTGGCCCGTCGGCAGCTAGCTGAGCTGGCAGCAGAGTCAGACACAGAAGGTTGGGGAGGAAAATGGGCCAGACCTGGAGGCTTAGGAAAGCTTGGATGAGGGCTCTGCATCAGAGGCAGAGATGGGGCCAGGCAGACTGGCAGTTATCAGCTGCCTTCAGAGTCGGACAGCAATGAGGCAGGGGAGCAACTGGAGCTGGTTCCCAGCCTGCGCATGCGCAAAGCTGCCAAAAGAAAAGAACAATTACGAAATAAGGGTCGATGTGGGAGTAAGGCCACAGGTGAACAGTCCCTCCCATAGGAATTAGGAGAAGAGCAAAAGCGGAGGGGGCTTTTGCAGAAAACAGTTTGTTCATTTGTTGCAGCAGTGTGGAGATTGCTGCATCTCAGAGACTGCCAAGCCCTTCCTTGTCAGCACTGCATTTGAAAATATTTACTTGGCAGCTCTCCAGCCTAGATAAGGTCTGTGCTCCTAATTAGACCCTTAAAAGACTGTTTACCAGGTCTTTGGCTGAATGTGAATGCAAGAAATTCACCTTTGTTTAATAAAAGGGGTTTTACTGGGACAAAAAGTCTGCTTAGTGCTTTTTGAGGAAGCCTAGATCAGAACACATACAGCCAATTCACTGGACTACATTAGTCTAATTTTATGTATTTTAAGTATCAGTGGGAGCAAATCCTCTTCCACTTTCAAAATTTATTAACCACTTACTATGAGTGAAAATTTAATTGAAAGAGGGATTCTGCAAGGGTACATAAGATAGTATTATATTAGAAATAGAAATGAACTTAGAAAATATGAAACAAGTGTGATTAAAATGATAGATAAAATACTCATTGTAATGGAATGGAATGTTTGTTAATAAATAAATGAAATAAAGAGAATGAGAGAATGAAATTAGGAAAGGATGGGAACATTTTAATTATTAATGAGTTATAAAAATTTAAGTGAAGAGGAATATGAAAGAAATATGGGAAAATTGTGGAAATATTATAAGTGTTCCTAAGGAAGTATGATATCCCATTGAAAAGAAATGTTAAAGATGTTAAAGATTGTAACTAACATTAATGATAGAGCTGAATTGGAATACAATAAGCATTTTATTTATTATTGTTATATATATATACTTTCTCTTTAAGAACCTAGTGTGTATTTAAGAATGTACCAAGCAGAATTCGACTGGAAGTTATGTGTTATATTGAATGTTATAATTGTAAAGGCATAAATTGAAGTTTAAATGAGAGTTGAATGGACAAAAATTAAAAGATACAAAGGTGTCATACTCCAATCAGTAACTACAGGGGAAATATTGTTTAATGAGAAAAGAAAATATGAAATTGAAACAGGACAGACAAAAATATAAATACAATGATTAGAAAGATATTGAAACTTAGAAAAAGATATATATATAATTGAATTTAGAAAGGAATGAGATAATTTAAAGCAAGGTTGAGAAAACTAAAGGAACGGAAAAATTATTGAGAAAATGTTAAAATAGTAATAAGATATGGAATAGAACACAAAGATGAATATGAAATTGAGTTTGTGTCCGTATGGAGAAGTGATAACCCAGGACCATGCTATTCTCAAAAAAAGATATTTTATTTGTATTATGTTTTGTGAAAACCCAAATAAATTTTTTACAAAAAAACCTTATTAACCACTTACTAATGAATTTAGGAATAATAAGGTATATTTCTCAGCAGGGTCTGCATGGCTCGTGGAATTTTGAAAGTTGAAGTCCACATGCCTTAAAGTTGCCATGGTTGAGAAACATTGGTCTAGTGTATGTCACAAATTATATTTGCTAAGACCCATTTTATTTGTTTTAGTGGTGCCAAACCTATTTATGCTGGAAACAGTGGATTCCATTAAACTGGCAGATAAGGTGAACAGTACTTGGCAAAAAAAGAACTCTTCTGAAAAGCTAAAGATCATGGTGCAAATAAACACCAGTGGAGAAATGAGTAAGTAGACCAGGTGTTGTTCTTCCACACATGAACATGGCTGAGTCATGATAAGGTTTTGGCTGCTTTGTCCACTTGACTATAATGTCAAGAAGCTCATTTTTGAGAACTGGCTGGAGAGAATGGACATCTACATTTTGCAGAGTTTGGCAGGATATCTGTAAAAGACATGGGCCTACAGGTATACATGCACAGAACCTTACAATGTTTGGATTTGAAATCACTTGGAAAACCTATACCCCCAACAACTTTACTTATGGGCTTCCTTTTACAGATACCTCACCAGTTGTATTGAGATAATTAAATGGCTAGCAAATGGCCTCAAGGTCATTCTCTATGAGTATGGAGGAATAGTGTTTCATTAGTTTTAGATAAAGAATCTATCTTGCCATAATTGTGAATGCATCTTGCTAGGGGTATCTTCCTACAAAGAACTCCTCCCACAGAAAGTGCATTGATATGTTCTCTTTTAAAGGTAAACATGGGCTTCCCCCGGGGGAACTAATCACAACGGTGGAACACATTCTTCAGAAGTGTCCCAGTCTAGAATTTGTTGGCTTGATGACAATTGGAAGCTTTGGGCATGATCTCAGTAAGGGTCCCAATCCTGACTTCCAGGTGGGTGAAATTTTGAAAGATAATACTGGTAGGCAAATCTTGGATTTTAAGGGAAAAAATTGAGCTATGTTCTTTTCCCCCTTCCCCAACTTCTCTCTCCAGTTGTTAATATCTCTGCGTCAAGAACTTTGTGAAAAGCTCAATATCCCAATTGGAATGGTTGAGCTGAGCATGGGGATGTCTACAGACTTTCAACATGCAGTAAGTCTGTTTGTCACTTTTGCCAAAGATTTTGAGAAACCTTTTGACAGTGTCATCTTTCCCATTGAAGGAAGCTACTGGAGGGTCTAGATAATCTTTCCTAACCTCCTAATTATCAAACTGTAAATGAATAGACTTATTTCCAGCTAAATGGAATGGTCCATCTATTCCATTGTTATCTAAGGAACAGTTAAACGTGGACCAGAAAGTAGGCAAGTACTTTCTCTTTGGATTTATTCAAAGAAAAGTTAAGCATCATCCGCTAGAATCTCTCATTCAGAACCCTTATCATCTGAATTTGGATGGTTTTTGGTAGGGATGCAAAGCATGTAATTTACCACAGAACATAAATTATGGTAGCTTCCATAATGGCTTATCCGTTAGGATAGATTACGGGGAGCTGTAGTTCAAAGATAGCACATCTCCATATTCAGAAGACCAATAGGCATCTCCTATTAGAAGGACTAGATATCGGTAGAAATCCTTAAGTCCTGAGATCATGGTGGGTAACGGCTAGACAGTACCGGCCAGATACACCAGATGTGCTCCTATAAATCAGCTTGTGTGGATTCAGACATTTTTATTGGAATAGATGTTTTCTACTATTGCCATTTGATCAGTGGGCCTGTGAGGTGGGCTCTCTCGTTCCATTCCACCAGTTGCCTAAAACCAGTGTTTCTCCACACTAGCCAACGATAGGTGTGCTTCAGAACCCAGAATTCTGAGTTGCGAAGGTTGGGGATCTCCATTCTTGCTCCAGATTCCTAGCTGAGGGTTACTTCAGTTCATGTCACGCTCCTAACGGTGGTTCTTTCTCTCACCTTTAACTCTGCACAGATAGAAGTGGGGTCTACCAATGTCAGAATTGGAAGCACCATCTTTGGAGAGCGCAGCTACCCCAACAAACCTGCTGGTGACAAAACCCAGAAGGAGGTCAAAGACAGTTTGGAGAATTTGACTCTTAAGGAGAATTAATAGCAGAGGCCTAAGGGATTCCCTCTGTTGGAGAGAATCTGCTTGGATACCCAGGCACTTGACTCTTCCTTTGTGTTGATGGCAGTGGAGCACTAGCAGGTAATTGGCAGGTGTGACAGGGACTTCAGCACCTATACCTTTATTCTTGTATATCCATTGAGGTTGCATTTATAGGGGAAACAGCAGCACCTGTGATTGGCTTCAGTACTTTAACTGCAGTGACTTAAACTGGACTTGGTCTGGGCAGAACACCCTTTCCAGGAGTGGCCATGATGCATTTCTAATCAGGCATGTTTCTGGTTTGCTTCCCCTTGAAGCAAGGTTGCCTTAGGGAAAGGTTATTCCCCACCCCACCCCTCTCTCAAAGCTTTTATGGTTCAACTTCTGTGCTTCATCTGACCTGACGCATCTTTGCTATCTTTAATCTTTTCTGTGACATTTCAGAAAACATGCTCAGATTGGGTGGCTTGCTAAGCAGCCCACAGGGGAAGGATAGATAGGGATCCCAATATACATCAAACCTACCCCTGGATCTGAGATTTGGAAGAGATTGCAGCTGAAATTGTTCTCTGACTACCAGTATTAATACTGCCTACTAGCTCTTTGCTGTACCATTTGCTCTATAATGTAGGGTTTTTGTTGTTTGGGGGGGTGGGGGTGGGGGCTTTCCCTTTATTTGAATCAAGTAAAGTTTGGAATAATTCTGATAGGAAGCAGGATGTCTCTGCTTGTAAAAGCCAGGAAAGCTGCTGGCTCTGCCGCCAACATGCAGGGTGATCTCTTAACCGTGCTGTGCCTGATCCCTTTATGAGAAACGGGGCTGACCTACCTCATGTGGCAAATTGAGGGGTGGCTGGGTGCGAAACCTCTCCCCCTCGTTATTATCATTCCATAGGAAAGAAAATAATGGTTTTCCAGGGCAAACTTTGGAATTCCTGCATTTTAATGCAAAGCTCTCTCTTTCCAGGTTTGATGTCTGGAGTGTTAGTAAATGATAATGGGTTGTATCTCCACTGTATATATTTTGCCCCCATCTTTAAAAAGTACACCTTGACTAAAGTCTTATTGAAACAGAATGCATTGCTAAAGATCCATCGGAATATTCATCCTTCCTTCTGAAAACCCCAGTTGGTGAAAATGTTTACCGTGGAATCTGTTTTGTAACTCACATATTGACAATCTACTTGAAAGCCTGGCCTCATGCTATAAGTGATCTTGGCAGAAATATGTGTGAATTTTTTTAAAAAAATATCCTCTCCTTTTTTCTCTGTAGCAAAATGCTTCTAGCTCTGTGCATCTCTGGAATAGTTAAATGGTGTATCTTTGAGCCCATTGCGATATAAAACACATGCTTGACTCATAGAAAGCTCCAGATTTAACCCCACATCTCCCACAAATAAAAGAGTAGCAGATTATGAGTCTGAATTCTACTTGGCATTTTCAACACTCAATAGCAATCGTAGAATGCATTGGACTTACCAGGTGAGATTCCTTATCCAGGTAAAAGCCAGGTCCTTTATTTTTAATTTTGGGAGTCACTTGATTGTTCTCATCTTGGACTTCATCTATATGCTACTAAAACTCTCACATCTGATTGATTGTAAACTTCAAATGGGCAAAACGTTGCATTCATAAGGCAACAGTTGTTGAATCAACGTTCCTCAAACAGGTTATCTTACAGAATGCATCCAAAATCCAGGAGCCTGTGAGCTTCCTACAAGGAAAGTCAGTGGGGAAGCCAGCAGGAAGTCAGATATCACTCCCAGGTCCTTCTGCTATTTTGTCTGCTCATGGTCATACTATTTCTGTGTTTAAGTGAAGAAATAGCTCTGAAATGGTGATCCAACAGGGTTCTCTGGTTCTTATATATAACTGCAAGGTACAGAACATCCTGCTAGCCAGTCTTTTACAGTGCAGGTGCAATGCAAAATGCAATCCAAACTGACCTATCCCTGAGCTCCCCCAATCTTTTCTTTCTCTTAAAAATAAAACTAGTTGTGAATCAAAATATTATGCTACTTAAAAAGCTATTAAAGATATATTTTTCCTTTTTCTGTCCTGTGGTGATATGGATGCTTTGAGCAGAGAGTCATATGCATTGGCTTGGATTTTTATTGCCACATCCAGGACTTTTGTTTTGGTGTCTGGTGGGAAGAGTGCAGTTCAGAAAGTCTATTACTAAGGGAGGATTGTCTGTTGCTCTAAGAACAGCACCGAGCTAGGTTGACATAGAGAAGGTGGGCAAGCAGATGGCACTTTTGAAGAATGCCAAGAAGTCAGTAATGGATCTTCAGGTACCTGGTGCTCCAGTTGCCACAGGCTCAAAAAATGGATTGCAAGCATCCTTTTCATAGACTCTTGAGATCATATTCCTAAGACTGGGCTGGTCCCAAACAATTATTTTTCACATATTGAGTGAGAAATAGCAGAGGGGCAATAGGGTGCCTTAAACCTTGCATTTTCTCCTTGACCTCGCTATCCATCCCCAAAAGTGGTCCTGGCCTTGCCAAATATACAGTCAGCCTTCAACTTATAATAGTTCATTTTCTGACTGTTCAAAATTACAACAGCACTGAAAAAAGTTTACATGTGGATGCTTGACAACTGACTCACATTTATGACGGTTACAGTGACCCAGAGTTATGTGATCCCCTTTTGCTGCCTGACAAGCAAAGTCAATGGGGAAGCCAGGTTCACTTAACAAAGCTTTGTGCAGCTCAGAAGCCCTCAAATACTGCATCCATCTGCCCTGCAGGTTTTTAGTTCAGAGTGAAGTACAGGTAATTCCTGCATTATGAGCGTTCTCTTAGCGAACGTTCGAAGTTACACAAAACTATGAATCTTCGAGCAGCACAGCAGTTGTTCGCCCTTATGAACAACCACGGAGGCTCTGCAACATTAATCCATTTCAGCCTGCAATAAGCCAAGGGAGGTCCACAAAAGCTAGGACAGAGCATCGGAGAGGCGCATCTACCCTCTGGAAGCTCTGTTTTGGCCCAAAAAATTCCAGAAAAGGAAGGCCGCACATGGCTGAGAGGCTGGAGAGGAGACTGCTGGCTAGATCTTCACAAGGTAAGTGACCTGGCATGGCAGGGTGGGTGGATGGGGAGAAACAATTGTGGGGAGCATGAAATATTTCAGTGGGTTGGGGAGGCCTTGAGTGGTCTTAGGCAGGTGGCCAGTTTCATCACTAGCCCCCCCCCCCAGCCTTCCCCAACCTGAAATACCTCATGTGCACTTAACAAACCGCACATTCGATTAGAGCCGTGATGGGTAGGCTCCATTACATTCATAACTCAAGGACTATCTGTACAGGTAGTCCTTACAACCACAATTGGGATCAGAATTTCCATTGTTAAGGAAGGAAGTGGTTAAATAAGTGGCAGTTTTATGACCTTTTTTGCCATTTATAAGCAAATCACAGTAGTTAAGTGAATTGTGGTTAAGTGAACCCGGCTTCCCGCATTGACTTTGCTTCTTGGAAGCTGGCTGGGAAGATCACAAATGATCACATGATCCCAGGACACTTCAGACATCATAATTAAAACTATTGCCAATCCCCCAAATTTGGATCACATGAAGACAGGTGTAAGTGTGAGGACCAGTGGATATGGTTGTAAGTGTGAGGACCAGTGGTAAGTGACTTTAAAAAGATGTTGAGACTCTAGAAAGTGCAGAGAAGAGCAACCAAGATGATTAGTGGACAGGAGGCTAAAAGATATGAAGAATGGTTGCTGGAATTGGATAAGTCTAGTTTAATGAAAAGAAGAACTAGGGGTGACATAACAGTGTTCAATATCTCAGGGGTTGCCACAGAGAAGAGGAAGTCAACCTATTCTCCAAAGCACCTGAAGGCAGGACAAGAAGCAATGGATGGAAACTAATAATGGAAAGAAAACCTAGAACTAGGGAGAAATTGTCTGACAGAACAATTAATCAGTGGAACGACTTGCCTCCAGAAATTGTGAATGGTCCAACACGGAAATTTTTTAAGAAGAGATTGGACAACCACCTGTCTGAAATGGTACAGTATTTCCTATCTGAGCAGGGGGTTGGACCTTCAATGTCCCTTCAACTGTTATTCTATTATTAAACTAGTCGAGGACTGCCTGTACAATCTCTCAAAAAATCACGCTGTTGCGTTCAGAGTTCTTTCATTGTTTGCAATTTTCTTACACAAAGCAATCATCCTTGGGTAGGAACTGTAGATTGATAGGCGATATTTCCCCATCTTCTCCAAATTTCAAAGGAGAACTTGTGTACACTTGTGTGTATTCTTGTGTGATGGGTTCTTGTGTGCATGTGTTTAAAAATCCTGGGAAACTAGAATGAGTCTGTAGGTGGCACCATTGGTTCATTCTCAAAGAGCAAGAATGCAGGGCATATTATTGTCAACTCTATTTCTGCTTCAAAAAGTGGAAGTATGCCAGAAACTTGAATTTCAGAGTTTTTTTTTAAGTGTTTGTTGTTCACTGTGTATGGAGCACATATCCATTGATAAGAATAAATCATTTATCAGTGATAAATAATCCCAAACTGGTATAGCAGGGAATTTGCTTTACCATAGCTGCCCTAAATGAAGTGAAATAACTGGAAAGCTAAAATCCACAAAGGTATTCTTCAGATACCTTATAAATGGATCAAACGTGAAGTATTAGTTCCACTTTGTAAAACTTTTGTAAGATCACACCTGCATGCAGTTCTGGTCACCTAAATACAAAAAAGATATTGAGACTTTGGAAAAAGTGCAGGGAACAGCAACTAAGGTGATTTAAAAACCTAGAGACTAAAATACACGAAATACAACCATATTGGATATATTTATTTTTTATTCAGCGTATGGCAAATACATGGACTTAAAGTGGTTCAAATGTTAATGTCCAGTCCACCCAGCCATACAGGGACAGGGTGATCTATGTTGAAAAAATAAGACATTGGGTCAGTGTAAGCTCTTGATGGAACATTTGGACACAGTGTGATGGATATTATGTTGAGGAGCACCACAGTCACACTGAGTGTTAGAGACAAGACCCCACTTAAACAATGAGTCCTGGCAGACACCATGTTGAGTACGGATCCTGGGTATGATGAATCTATAAACCAGGAACTGGGTATGGCTAATCTATAAAAAGGACAAGGGGTAACATGATAGCAGTATTCCAGCATTTGAGGGGCTGTCACAAAGAAGAGGGGGTCAACTTATTTTCCAAAGCATCATCCAAGAAACAATGGATGGAAACTAATCAAGGAGATAAGCGACCTGGAATAGAGAGGAAGCTTCCTAACTGAGGACAGTGGATGAGCTTACCTTCAGAAGCTGTAGGTGCTTTATTGCTGGAGGTTTTTATGAAGAAACTGGACATCCACTTGTCTGAAATGGTACAGAGTTTTCTGTGTGAACGAGGTTGGACTAGAATATCTTCAAAGTACCTGCTAGCTCTATTATGACTAAAAATATTGGCTTTTCAAAGCAGCATTCTTGCACCTATAGAAGATGCATTTCTTTGGTATATTGAGAACAACAGGCTAATGAATTAGAAGCAATAGTTTTGTGGAAATCCCACCCCTGCTATAATTTTAGAACAACCCAGTGAGCTAGATGGTGGATCCATTAGTCTCCAGTGAAGTTCATAGTAAAGTAGGAATTTGAACTCAGACCATGGGTATTAGTTGGACACCATAACTATTACATAGAGGAAGTCTACATATGTTGCCCTCTGGATATTCTGAACTTCAGCTCCACCCGGAATGGAATTGTGGGATTTGTACAGTAATTCAAACTATCCAGAAGGTGGATCATCCTTGCATTACCAAAACAAGGACTCTACTAAAGCGGCCAGAAAAGCTAATGCAGTCCTAGGTTTCATCAACAGAGTTTTAAGCACAATTGTCTCGAGGAGAAAGGAATATATGGAGTCTATACTTTTGAAATAAATAAATAATAAAAATAGTAATTGTTTCACGGAGGAATGTATAGAGTGAGTTTCATCCTCTGCTTTTGAGAAAGGAAAGAAGAAATCAGGAAGGAAAAAATGAAAAAGAAAAAAATAGTTTTGAGGAGAGAGAGGAATATATAGACTCTCACCCTCTCTGCTTTTAACCACATCCAGGAAACAAAAAAGGTGATTATTCTAGTTCCTGGATTAAACCGAGAAAAATTCCTTGAGAGTTTAGTTTCTTCAGGTTTCAAGAAAGTACTTTGTCTGCCTTCGGCACCAAAATGGAGAAACTGTTTATTCAGTAGCTATTAGATTTCCTCTAGGAAAGCAACGTTGAAGCTGTTTTTATTGGCGGTAAGTTGAAGGATTTGGGCTGTAATTCTCATAGGGGCGGTCAAAACCTGTGTTTGGGCAGTGCTGCTTCCAACTACAAGTAAGTAGAGGCTCACATAACAGAATAATACTGCCCTCCCAAAACAAATAGGAAATCTGGTATGGGGGCACTCTTGTCCCCTCAGGCAGATGATAAATGCCAAAAGGCCACTGTGAGGCTGCACTTTCTGCCTTCTAAAATGGGAGCAAGGGGGAAAACAGTCTGGCCCCATCCATCACCCAGAGACAGGACAGCTATTGCCATTCATATTTGTACCTTCCCCCCCCTCCCCTTTCATTTTTTTTCTTTTTTTACATTGCAAACCTATTAGTAGAGAGGGTTATCTTTCCATCAGTGTATCTTGATTAGAATTGCAAGCCCCTTTTCTCTCAGGGGTTATGTTTTAATAACAGAGAGAAATTTCTCCTGCAGAGGATTACAGATAGTCCTCGAGTTACAACCACAGTTGAGCCCAGAATTTATGTTGCTGAGTGAAAAATTTGTTAAATGAGTTTTGCCCCATTTTCTTGCCACTATTGTTAAGTGAATCAGTGCATTTGTTAAGTTAGTAACATGGCGGTTAAGTGAATCTGGCTTCCCCATTGACTCTGCTTGTCAGACGTTGCAAAAGGTGATCACATGACCCCAGGACACTAACTGTCATAAATATGAACCAGTTGATAAGCATCTGGGGATGCTGCAACAGTCAGAAGCTTGAAAAATCACTTTTGTAAATCACTTTTTTTAGGGCCGTTTGTAACTTTGAACTGACACTAAATGAACTGTTGTTAGTTGAGGACTACCTATATCTGGAAAGAAGATGCAATTCCCTAGGCAAAGTAGCCCAATTCACGTCACTAATTCTCCTTGGAGTAGCACAGACCTTGTTGCCACCTTTTCTGGGAGCAGAACTTGGTATATGAATTCACACAGCATGGTTTCTAACTGGCTTCTCTGAGAAATGGAAGCCCTCTTGGTAATTAGGTTGACAGATGTTATTACAGCATCAGGTTAAGTCACCTTTCCGTTTGTGTTCATCAAAGGATGGTTCCAAAGGCCTGGAATTGTGTTTCCCTGGGACGGATGTGAGAGGGTTTGGAAGGAGTTGAAAGCAATCTGGTCTATATGCCTCTTGGTCCCTTTGGGAAGTTGTGTTTGAACTGAGACGGTCTCAGATTTCATATTTCCATCTAGTTTGGATCTGTGGAGCTGACTTGTTTTGAGACTTACAGGAAAGAGTGCAGCTGAATGGAATCTGGATGGTCTGGGGTGGGGTGGGTATTTGGGAGACAGCCTGGCCAAACCAACATCTAGGATCTGGAGCCAGGAAAAGCCAGCCTGGTTGGCTTGCAAGATTAGTTTGTTCTAGTGTTTAAAGCAAGGGTCTTCAAACTTGGCAAGTTTAAGACTTGTGGACTTCAATTCCCAGAATTCCTGAGCTAACATGACTGGAGAAAGAATTCTGGGAGTTGAAGTCCACAAGTCTTAAAGCTGTCAAGTTTAAAAAAACCCGGTTTAAAGTGTCAGGCTACAAAGCAGGAGATTGTGAGTTTGAGTCCTGCCTTAGCCATGAAAGTCAGCTGGGTGACTTTGGTCTACTCACCTCAGTCCAACCCACTTGACAGGGATGTTGTGGGGAAAATAGGAGGAGGAAGATGTATTTGTTATGTTCACCAGCTTGAGTCATTTGTAAAAATAATAAAGGCAGGATACAAATAAATGAATAAAAATAATTCATTGTGAAGTCATTTAGACAGGAAATTACAGATGTGTTTCAAAAGCAGGCAGCTATTTTTTATCACTGAGTTTGACCACTGACCCAGCTGGTCATGCTTCTGAGTCAAGTGAATTGTGATCCATCAAAACTCTGGCAATAATATGTACAATTTTTAGGTTCCACTGTTGTCACTTACAATTCCACTCATATTTCATTCAAATGAACTGGAGAAGATCACTGTTGGGGGGGGGGGAGGGTGAACTGTCAACAACATAGCAAAAATTTGCATCAGTAAGAAGAGAAGCAAAGGGTAGGATTTAAAAGAAAAGGTTTACACTGATTTAAACTTACACTAAAACTACTTATCCAAGTATGGGTATTAATCAACTCCTCAATTCAGTATCTGCCTATCCCAACAATTTTAGAATGGCTACCACCTGTCATCACAGATGCACCATCATATATTCAATTTCTCTTTAAACTCTCTTCCATTCTCCCGTACCCTCGGTCATCCATAGCTTCCCTTTTCAAGGTAATCTTTCACGTGTCTGATTCAGTGGGGTGAAATCTATAAAATTTGAACTACATTTTCAAGGTTTCGTCACAGACCATTGTTGTTTTCACAGAACCTCTGCAAAAGGACTTTGTTTAAGAGTCTCTAAAGTTTGAATACAAATTTAAAGAGGTCTCTGTGGACACCTCTGGAAAGTAGCAAGTTATGAAGGGCTAATAATCAAAACTGGGTTGATGGAATTGCAGTGTAAAGTATGCTGGCTAGGGAATTCTCGGAGTTGAGGTCCACACATCTTAAAAATTGCCAAGTTTGTAAAGGTCTACCAGGCAGCTGCAACTGATCATCCCAGAGATAATGACATCTTTGTATACCACAGTAAGATTGACAGACTCAGCATCTAGTATTCAATCCTGGGCATCTTCACGCACAGGCAGGGAAAAAATCACATGTAATACTTGGAAAGGCTCACTAACAATCCTGGCTTAGATCAGAAACATACAATTTTGACCACACCAATTTTGTGTGGCATGTCAATGGCTCTGCTTCAAAAGGTGGGCAGGACCTGGTCTTCTTGTGGAGTGATTTAGGATGTATGTGTTTCAAAGATATGAAATTCGGAGCTCCTGCAAGGCTTTAGGTCCCCAAGTTGCTTCCTGATGATCACAAAAGTGCATAAAACTTAGAGGATTGAAGTGGGGAGGGAGGGAGCAGCTATCCTGGCAAAGTCAAGGAGTGGAGGGACCAGATGTGGCCCTCCATGCCCCTTTCTTAGATAAAGATCCCCCAAAGACATCCTTCCAAATGCTAGATGAACAGATGGACTGCCAGCAGTTCGATTCTCAAGGGGTCAGAGTTGACTCAGCCTTCCAAGGTCAGTAAAAATGAGGACCTAGGTTGTTGGGGGCTCTAAGCAGTTTACAGTTGACTCTGTAAACTGCTTAGAGATATCAAGTGGTATATAAATCTAAGTGCTATTGCTATTCTTCGCACACCAACTCTGGGAGCAACAAATTCATTAGGCAACCAAAATATACGACAGAGGCTGCCACAGACTTCCTGGCCAGAACCCGCAGCTCATGGGAAACAAGCAAAATCCGAAGACGACGACATGCGAGTCAGGTCAACTGGGCATCTCCAAAGAGAAATGTTTGCTCAGCCGTCCCGAAAGCTGCTTTCAATTTATCTTGCCGGAGCTGCGCTCAAGGCCAGATCGCAAATGACAAACGGAGTTCAGCAGCGACGGGAACGAAGTCTCAACAGCTGGGCAAAACTCCCGCGGATGCAGCCGGGGAGCCGAGACAGGGAACTCCTCCACTCTCCGCCGTTAACCCCCCAAGCCCTGGGTCCCAGCCAAGCTCGCTGGCCCTCCGCGGCTCCAGTTCGGCGACGGCGGCCGAGAGCCAGAGGCGAGAGGGAGGCGCTAGGGCCCCGCCGTGGCCGAGAACCAGGCCGGCCAGGCGGGCGAATCGAGGGGAGGGACCCGTCTTACGGCAGCCCCAGCCGCGGGATCCAACCCTTGCCTAGCAGCCCGGCCGCCGGACATACTCGCCCAGCCGCGCGCCGGTCCTCCCCGGCCATGCAAGGCGCAGCCCCGGCGGGGACAGACGAGCTCCGGGCAGGCGAAGCGGCTCGAGCGGGGCTGCTTTCGGGGCGAGCGTGACGGCCAGGGCAAGAGGCTGCGGGACCGGGCGGACGCCCCTCGGAGCGCCTGCCGGAGCTGCTGAGGTCCCCGGGGCGCTCCGGACGCCGAAGGCTGCGGTGCGAGCGGGCGAGGATGGGCTGAGGATGGGCTGGCAGCCTCCGCCGTCGAGGATGCTCTGGACGGGCGCCCTACTCCTGCTGGCGGCGCTGGGGGGCGCGGGCGGGGCGCGCAGTTGCCCCCTCCAGCTGCGGGGCTGCAAGTGCGTGGGCGAGAGGCCGAAGGGGCTGGCCCCGGCCAGGAAGCGGGTCAGCTGCAGCGGCGAGGAGCTGAGGGAGCCGCCGGCGCCGCGCTTGCTGCCCAACGACACCGTCACCCTGTGAGTAGCAGGACGCGTCTTGGGAAGCGGGTGGGAGGGCTGGTGGCAACCGATCCCGGCGTTCCTGGCACTCTGCGCGCGCTCAGAGGCTACCCGCGCAAACTGAGCCAACCCCCGCTCTTTGCGGCTGTCGAGGAGGATTGCGCGCTCTGCACGTGCCCAGAGGCTTATTGGTGGGAGGAGGGCTTTCCTGTTCTGTACACCCGGGGTTCGAAGAGACGGGGAGGGAGCGGGTTTCAGCAGAGCCACCTGCCCCGCCCCGACAGACAGTGCATAGGAATCAGATCACAATGCCGGCTGCTGGTGGCCGCCGTACAAGGGCAGCGAAGTGGGACGGAGGTATCCTGAGACCATTCCCCACCCAGTGGATCAGTTGCTAGAGACGCAGGATGCAGCCTGCAGAAACGCATTGGGCACCTGGGTATATTTGCTCGGCACGTCCTGGTTGTGGGAATCAGGCACTCTAACACGATAGTCCTGTAAACCCGGGATCCTGATGCGCTTTGCTTGACGTTATGTGAGTCTGTGAGGGGGGTCTTGATTTTGATCTTCTAGATTTAGGGATTAATACATGGTGAGAATCTATATTTTAAGTAATCTGCTCGGGTGTAGAAAAGTATTTCTTAGGAAACCACTGCAAGCTCATGGGAAGTGTGCAAAACAGCTGGAGGCTGGCTCAGTTTCGGAGTGGGTTCGAGTATTTATGAATTCGATGCCATTTTATCCCACGTGTCAAGCATTGCCTTAAGCACAGACATTAAGCAGTTTGAACTGGGGGAGATGGCTGTACACGTGTCTTCGTGTTGAAATACAACAGGTCTGCCTTGCAGTGTCGGGGGAATCCGGTTCTGTGAATCCTAGACATTTGTCTCCCACCCTATCTGGTTGAGGATTTAGGTAAGGGAGGGAACCTGTAATTGAAGAAGTGGAAATAAGCCGGGGCACCCTTGCATATTTGAAGAGTTCACATAATTAGTCCCGATTTGCATACTTTCATTTTCCATTCCTTTCAACGGTTGGCTGCTGCCCCTCAGTTCTGCGCAAGCGTCTAAAATCTGCCCACTTAGGCTATTTTGTACATCTTTTGAAGTAAATACCAGTAAATCTTACATTTTTATTGAAAGTTTGTTATAGATTATAAAACTCAGCATAAGTTAATGAAGATGAAAAGCAATGCAAAAAAGAAGTAAAGCAAAAGTCCAGGAAAATATAGAAAGAAATAGAAGTATCTAATTTCTTCGAAACAAATATAAATATAATAACAAAGCTATCTTTGTGACTACAAAAGAAAGCTTACTCTTTTCTATAATCCAGCTCTTTTCCCCCCTACTGATCAGAATCACAAATCACAAAGTCATTTTCTTTCTGTTTTGTGCAAAAAGTCTACAAGGGATTTCCACTTAGCTATAAATGTAGATATTGTTTTTTTCTCTGTCTAATCAAAGACACTGATGCCATTATGAATGTGTTTCATGGAGATATTTTCCCAGTACAGCAAATGAACGTTTGGCAGATTGTTACTCTACGCATGTGCCAAAAGGCTCTGGATAGCTAGCTGCATGTTGCAAAGTTGGGGGGAGGGTTGTGGGTGGCTGTGGGGGTCTGAGGTCTGGAGGGGAGACATCTGGGCTGAGTGAAACAGTTTCTAGCCTGGGAAAGGTTACAATGATTACTTGTCATGAATGAATTGGCTTAATAGAACTGGAAACATTGTAGCCCTGGTTTGCATGAAAGATTTTAGGAAAAACAAAGCTGGTTAGGGAAATGGTAAAACGTTAAATATCTTTTCAGTTCATTATGAGAATTACAGATATAAGAGTATACAGAAGTGATATATAACACTATTGCTTAATATTAGAACAATCAGTGATACAATTGTAAATATATTTTCTTAGTACTCTGGTAGTGTTGAAAGCCCTTATTTCTCATTGCGTGTTTAACTGTATTAGATTTTGCCATAAATGTACTAATTAATAAAGTAAAAGGAAAATAAAATGCAACTTGAAGGGGCTGGTGTAAGCGTCCACCAACTTCAATCAGAATAGAGCTGGAGGGGACGTTTGAGATCTTCTAGTCCAACCCCCTGCTCAAGCAGGAGACCCTATACCTTTTCAGACAAGTGACTGTCCAGTCTCTTCTTAAAAAACCCCGATGATTAAGCACCCACACAACTTCTGAAGGCAAGCCCTTCTACTGGTTAATTGTCCTAGCTGTTGGGAAGTTTATCCATAATTCCTCTTTGATTAGTTTCCATCCATTGTTGCTTGTCTTGCCTTCTGGTGCTTTGGAAAATAAGTTGACCTTTGTTGCATTTAATAGTTGGTCTGTGTAAGAAAAAGGATGCTTTTTCACTTAATCCAGAGCTGTGGTTCTGGGGGTCTGAGGTCTGGAGGGGAGACATCTGGCCTGGCAAAATGTGGCCCTCCAGATGTTATTCAGCTCCAACTCTTCATTTCTCCCTCTTGATTGTGCTGGCTTTGTTGGTTGGAATTTGGAGCTCAACATCTAGAAGGCCACATCCTAATCTAAGCTGGCATGCAGCGGCCTCCTCTCAAGAACACAGGACTCTGCATGTATTCAAGAGGTATTCTGTCACAGTTCTATATGTGCTTTGCTGAAGTGTGGGTCCAGTTCCAAATCTGTAGTCTGTTATTTTCTGGAGTGTTTTGAGTAAAGTTTAAAAACACTTTTTAAAAACATAATTTAGCCGCCTGCCTGTAAAAATTTGATTTTGCTGGCAAATTTTAATGATGACCCATATCCTGAGTAATTCTTTGATTATACATGGGCTTGGATGCTAGGATGCTTTTTATCATTTTATGGTGTTTCTATTGTTTATCTTTAATATAATGTGTAGAGTTTATTATTTATTTTTGAGTTGATTATAATTTGAAGGAGTTACTGACTAGAATGGGCCAGCTCTCATGGCATGTAGTTCAGAAATAAATTAAGGAAATGAATACATGGATAAATTTTTATAAATACAAGATGTATATGTAGTCTGCACATGAGCTAATCCTAACTCATTGGACAGTCTCTGCACTATTAGGTAAAGCTCAACACAGAATTTTGTGGGACATTGAGTTATTTCAGCCATGGCTAAGAGTTCATTTGAATCTCCCCAGTCATAGCCTGACATCTTAATCATTTTATACCACTTCTTCCAATTAAAAGAAATGTGTCTCTCTCTGCTCACCCACCCTTGGCCTTTTCCTTTTTTTCCCCATATCCACATTTTTTCCACATCCACATCCAAATTCCCACTATGTGCTGGTAACTCTTCGGATGATCCAATGTTGATAAATAATAGGCATTCTGAAAATATTAGAGGTGGTGATCCAAAGTTAATCTCCCCCATTTCTGAACAATCTTGTTTGGCCTCCCTCCTTGTTTGCTACTACAATTCACTACAGATAGTCTTCATTCATTTAGTGACCATTTGAAGTTACCATGGCACTGAAAAAGTGACTTATGGCCATTTTTCACACTTACGACCATTACAGCATGGTCACATGATCAAAATTCAGTTGCTGGTTCATATTTATGATCGTTGCAGTTGTCCCGGGGTCATGTGATTCCCCTTTTGCAACCTTCTGACAAGCAAAGTCAATGGGGAAACTAGAGTCACTTAACAACAGTGTTAGTACCTTAAATCTTAAATCAAGTTTATTATAGTTAAAGACCAGAGATCAGAACAAATAAAAACATTCAAGGAATATCCAGTTAAAAATTGTAGAATAATATTATAGATATTATAGTATCATTAGGGCATATGTAACTGACAGATTGGATGCCAAATCATGATTTTAATATAGATTTTATGTGTTATATTATGTTATCTTAGAGTTTTTAACTGGATATTCATTAAGGGTTTTTTTTGTTATTGTTCTAATCTATGGTCTTTCTAATAAACTTGATATTAACTTAAAAACTATACTGATTCACTTAATAGCTGTGGCAAGAAAGATCATAAAATCCAGCAAAACTCACTTAACAACTATCTTGCTCAGAAATGGATTTTTTGGGGCACTATTGTGATCATAATTTGAGGGCAAGCTGTATTACAGTTTCAATGCCAGCCTAACCACCTTGGGGCGAGAGGAGAGAGAAATCATTGCATTTTAAATGTTTAATGGTGGATCATTCCACTATCTCAGAGAGTGTGCCGTCTACAAATACTAGCAATGTGCCTGAAGCCCTTGGACTGTGCTTAAAGATTATGCTTTTATGGGTTGGCTCCCTCCCTTTTTGAAATCTGAGGATTGTGTATAATCCATGTCCAAAGAACACGATTCTTGCTGCTTTTTGCAAAAATTGGGTAGGCCAGGGAGGGGCGGGCAAGCCTCTTTTCATAAAACTCTAACCTTTGTGCCAATTTTCTTTTAATGGAAGAACGAGAGCTTATGCCAGCAAGTCCCCTTGTGTGCTTATTTTCAGTGCATTGTAACCTTCAAGGGAAATATTGCAGCTGACTTCTGGCACCAGACGGCAAACTCAGCTTGATGCATGGAAAGTTAATACATTCAGGAGCAAAACTTGGAAAGTTGGGGGAGACATTCCTGACTTTCGCAGCTTGCTAATGAGGCTGCAGGATTCAAACAAGGCTCCAAGTTATATAGTGGAATGTTGTCACGGAGTCTGTAAAATTGGATCTCAGCTCAACAGGATATCCAGAAGTCTCTTCCTAAAACAAAATAAAAAAGGCTCTCTGTGCCAGATGTGATGTAAAGCTTGCTTAAGAATAGGGTTGCAGCTCAACTCTTGACATTGTTTCTGCACAGAGTTGCATGGCCCGGAGCTTAGTTAGAAAGCACAGTGTACCCCATCCCCAGTTTCAGATGGTCAAGTTCAGCTCTGCTTATGGTTCTTTGTTATTCTCTGATCCTTTTTTTTTTCATTGCATCTTTCCAGCAGAAAGGCCTTCCCTGAACTGTTGGGAAAGTTTAGCTCAGTCAAGGAGCATTTCTGCAGGTGAATATCAGAATTGTAAGAGACTTTGGAGGTCTTCTAGTCCAGCCCCTTGCTCAAGCAGGAGACCCTATACCATTCCAGACAAGTGGCTGTCCAGTCTCTTCTTAAAAACCTCCAGTGATGAAGCACCCCTACTCCTGAAGGCAAAGCTCTTCCACAGGTTAATTCTTCTCACTGTTAGGAAGTTTCTCCTTAATTCCAAGTTGCTTCACTCTTTGATTAGTTTCCATCCATTGTTTCTTGTTCTTGCCTTCTGGTGCTTTGGAAATTAGGTTGACACCCCTCTTCTTTGTGGCAGCCCTACAAATACTGGAACACTGCTATCATGTCATTCTTTCATGAAGGAAAAAGCTGTTTAGCTGCAAGGCTGTATCCCTACTCCAGAATTTGCCTGATAATTTTTCATGTCTCCCGCCCTTTGTTTTTTGTCTCATTTGCAGAACGATGGAGAATGTCTTTTCAATTTCTATTCAGAATGACTTGGGGCCAGCTCTATTGCAAAGTGGCAAAGGATGCTCCTCCTGGCATGTTTTCTGTTACATCCTGCCAGCCTCAAGCTTCCCTGGCTGTTCATATTTCTGCATCTGAAAAGCTGTGCTATTACTTTGGGGTTTAATGGAAGTATTGGAAGTCAGGGAGGCTGGAGGGAGAAGTGCTATTATGAAATACAGACAAGTCCCCTATTTCCTTTTATCTATCTAATAATTAAATAAGGGCATGAAGACCCAACCTCTATTTCTCTTCTGAAAAATACATACACACCCTTCCTTTTCTTACAATCAAAGAAGAACATCGGGGGGAATGCAAGAGATGTTTTTGGCACTGCACAAAATTCTTTTCCATATCAGAAAGAAGCAAGCCCCATTAAACTCAAGCTGTGTTAGAACATGAGCAGAATGTTCAGGAATTTTAAAAGTCATCAGATAACCAAGTTTGGGTCAGTATTTTAGTTCAGGAAACACAAGTTCAAATCAGTTTGTATCGGAATTTGCACAGATTAAATTCCTTCACCATCCCTATAGGTCAGGAGTTGTCGTTAACATTTTGGACAAAAATAAGCACATAAAATGTATGGGACTAGGATTTAGACAGTATGTTTCTTTGGTTTTTTGGGGTGGTGGTGGAATGAGTTATTCCTTGTAGTAAGCCTATTTCAAGAGTTATGTAACAGTCTTGGTGTGTTTTCTACATCAGTTTGAAAGCAAAGGGTGTATCATATTTTTGGTATTTAAAATAAAAGGGCTCTGGATGCCACTGAAGAAGGACTCAAAGCCTGCAAGTTCTCCAGTGCCCACCCCTGTCTTTGTTAATAACTTTCAACAGTTTGTAATTATTTTGGGGAAGCTGACAGATCACAGAAGTTTATTTCCAAGCCATTATACTTGGGCTTGCATTCATTACATCCAAGTATTTCAAGGTGTTTAAGTTAGCTTTTATAGTATATGATTTTTAACCCATGGGCTGGCTTGGACATTGTTTACAGGCAGCAGTTTCAATCCAAAGATGGCATGTTGAAAGAAGATGGGAGTATGGGAAAAGGAAGAGACATGAAAGGGAAAAGAAAGGGGAAGGGGAGGAGGAAAGGAAAATGAGGGAAGAAAGGAAAAGGGAGGGAGGGATCAGATCTTTGATTGCTGCTCAAAATTGAGCATGAATTTGTACAGTGTGAGGCCAGTGGCTCTCTTCCTTCTGCGGCATTGCTAGTTCTAGGCTTGTGTTTGCAAGATTTTAGTGTGCTCTTTGAGAACACATCTGCACCTGTGTTTCTGCAAACCATATAGTAGTATAGTGATCCTAATAATCATTCAGGCTAGATTTTGGAGCCTTTTCTTAAGAAAAGGTGAGATGATTTCCTAAATAATTTATTTGGGCTATGAGTTTTATTATTGCAAAAAAGCTAAAAATGTTGATTGAAGCATTTCTCAGTCATTCAGCAGCCTTTTTCTAGTGCTATTTGAAAAGTTGGTGCACTGTTTTTTACATCTAAGAAATAGCACTAGCACTTAGACTTATATACCACTTCATAGTGACTTACAGCCCTCTTTAAGCAGTTTACAGAGTCAGAATTTGCCCCCAACAATCTGGGTCCTCCTTTTACTGACCTGGAAGGCTGAGTCAACCTTGACCCTGGTAAGGATCGAACTACAGGCTGTGGACAGAGTTAGCCTGCAATTCCGTGGGGGTGCAGTGGTTAGAATGCAGTATTGTGGGCTACTTCTGCTGCCTGCCGGCTGCCTGCAGTTCAGCAATTCAGTTTTCACTGGCTTAAGGTTGTCTCAGCCTTCCATCCTTCCGAGGTCAGTAAAATGAGGATCCAGATTGTTGAGGGCAATATGCTGACACTGTAAACCATTTAGATAGAGCTGTAAAGCACTCTAACTTTATCTATCAAACAACCCTATGATGTAGCTTAGACTATGAGAAAGGTTAACCAAAGCTGGCTAAGTGGGAATTTAAACTAGGATACCTTGTTCATAGGCCAGTATTTTAACCTCGACAGCATACAGGTAGTGAGCAATGTCTGTTGCCTGTTGCTCCAATTGTGCTGAGTTGGCGGAATCTATCTTGGCATTCATTAACAAGATTCTAATCCCCTCCTTTCCTGGCTGACCTCTGTGCTAATAGCTTGATGGAAAAAGTACTATATTCCTAACAAGAGACAGATAGCTGTCTAAGGTCAGAACCAGCCATGTTCCCTCTCATGAAGGAGTTCAAACCTTTTCCAGATGTGGAAATTGTGTGCTGGCCTGATTTCTGCCTGTAGCACGATGGCTCGGAAAAACACATATTTTCTGAGGGGTACAAATGTAGAGGTTGGAAAAAAAAGGCATATATAAAATTGCAGTGTATGACTTCTGTTCCAATTTTTCTGACCTATTTGCTACAATTTATTTTCCTGCTCCAAATTTTTTTCTTCCTGCCTAGTCTCTCCTTGACATGTTTCCATTGTTTTATTCTCATTATTTATTCCCTTACAAGCCTGATTATTCCTCTGTTCCCTACCTAATTTGATTGAGAAGAAGAGTTGTTAATTGACTATCATCAGAATATAGCCAGTTTGGTCTAGTAGTTAAGGTACTTGACTAGAAACCAGGAGACTGTGAGTTCTAGTTCTGTCTTAGCCAGAGAAAGCCAGCTGGGTGACTTTGGGCCAATCACCAGGAGATGTGAATTCTAGTCCCACCTTAAGCATGAAAGCAGCTGACTGATCTTGGGCTAATCACAAGGAGGCAGGGGGTTCTAGTCTCACCTTAGGCAAGAGAATGGATTGGATGACCTTGATGAAATCACCTAGTTCCACCTTAACTGTGAAACCCAGCTGGGTGACTTTGGGCCAATAATCAGGAGACTCAGAGTTCTAGTCCCATCATAGGCACAAAAGCCAGCTGGATGACCCTTACCAGGGTTGCTGCAGGGAAAATAGGAGAAAGGAGGAGTATGTTTGTTACAAGATAAAGTAATAAGGGCAGGATAAAAATGTAATAAAAACAAATAATTTTTAATGAGTTTCTATTGGGCAGGCATTTGATGTTCACTGCTGTTCTATGGTTGCTTAGGTGGTCCTTGAGAGTGTCTTTTTTCCATTTTCTGACTGTATGTCCCATCCCAACAGTTCTTGCTGACTTGAGTCTTGATTATTTACTACTAATTTTCTTCAACCCATCTGGAGAAAGAATGGATATTCCTGGAGGTCAAAGTGCTGCAGACAGCAAGCTTTGACAGTAGTTGACTCAGCCTCCTGCTGCATCAAGCCTCAAGATCAGGGGTCCTCAAACTATGGCCCGTGGGCCAAATACGGCCCACTGAAGCCATTAATCTGGCCCGTGGACCATGAGGTTGCCCTGCCCACATCGCCCCACCTGCCAAAAATGGGCCCGTTTCTGGCCTCCCCGGCCTCCAGAGAGAGAGAGAGGGAGGGAGGGAGGGAGAAAAAGACACCCAAACAGAAGTCCCTCTCACACACACCCAGACAGCCACATCCTTTCACTAACCTGCTTTCCACCCCCAGGAGCATAACAAATTAGTTTAATTTGTGTGTATTGCTTAATGGGATGCTAAATTGGCCACGGCTACCCAGTCACATGACCACCTAGCCACACCCACCCAGCTGGTCTGCCCCCCCAAAGTCTGAGTGACCATGAATTGGCCCCTTGTTTAAAAAGTTTGGGGACCCCTGCTCAAGCGCAACACCTTTTCTAATCACTGCATCGATGTTCTACTCTGTTATGGAACTCAGCATTGGTCTTGTAGACCCAGGCTCTTGATTTCTAGCCTAGACAGTGATCAGAGCTTCCTGTGATGCACAATGGGGAAGCTTAACCCTCATGAATCCTAGCCAATTAGGTATACCCTACCTTGATTCCCTGGGCTCCTGGATTGCTTTGGCCTCCTGCCATAAGGATTAAATCAGATGTGCCATTGGAGATTGATGTTCAGAACATTCTATTCCAGTGGTGGCTAACCTTTTTGGGCTTCTGTGCCAAAAATTGTGCATGTGCTTGCATGCTCGTGCTCACATGCCAGGACCCAGAAGGCAATGGGCGTCCCCCCATGCCTCCTACACATGTGTGTGCAATCCCCAACCCACATTCCCACCACCCCCTTAACTGCACTGCACCTCACAGCTGATTTTCGGCCAGTTTGAGGCCTTTTTCGGCCTCCCGGAGGCTTTAGGAAGCTTCTGCAGGCTTCTCAGGCCAAAAACTAGGCCCATTTCATCACTTCCGGTATTTCCGGAAAAACAGGAAGGGTTGAAACGGGCCTAGTTTTCGTTCTGAAAAGCCTGCAGAAGCCTGCAGAAGTCTTCCTAAAACCTCTGGGAGACAACAAAAAAAACCCACCAAAAATCAGCTGTGAGGTACATGCATGCGCAGTGAGGTAAGCTTGCCTGCAGCTCGCGTACCGGCAAAAATGGCTCTGAGTGCCACCTGTGGCATGCGTGCCATAGGTTCGCCATCATGGTTCTGTTCCATTGGCTTTCTACAAAAGGATGCTGAATGGGGAAACCAGGAAGGAGTTATGATAACATGGAACCATCATGTTGCTTTAAGGGTGCTACTTCCTTCCCCTGCTGTTCTCAGTATCCAAAATAGTGTGGATATTATCCAAAAGGGCCTGGGTGTAGGAGATGACCAGGCTGAGCCTGAGGGAGGGGTCAAACACATAATCAGTCATGAGTTTCTTTGAGCCCACAAGAGAGCTAAGTCCAACCCACCTTGAATATCGTGTATTCTTAACCCTCATTAATTTAGTGCGGTGGCCTAGAGGTGGAGCTCTCGCCTTGTCCTAGGTAGAGGCTAATATTTGGAATAGACTCTTTTGCTCAAGTAGGGGGTTGGACTAGATGACCTCCAAGGTCCCTTCCAACTCTGTTGTTCTATGTTCCCTTGACCATTAGTAGTTCAGAGTCTTGTAGACAGCTTAAGCTTATACAATAAATCTTTACAGATATACTGTATTTGAACTGTCTGGATTTCCTGATTTGCCTAGTGCTCTACATTGGGTAGACTTATAATAATAATTCTGTATGTTTTCCTTCCCCAGCATCCTGGTGAAAAAAAAATCTAGGTGTGCAAATAGGAAAGAAACTGTTGGGTTACAGCAGGGGCAGGAATTATTATGGTTGTTGTTATCGTTATGATGTAATTTTAGGTGCAAGAAAGATAAGGTACTTTTATTATTTTTCTCTCTTCTTTGGTATGTTGTGGGAACCAGCCCTGAAAGTGACTTTGTGCCTTTCATGTGTGGTTCAAGCAACCCGAATAACTTTTGAGTAATTTTGGAGGCTGTAGTCCAAAGCAATTTGCTGGCTGAGGAATTCTGGGAGTTGAAGTCCACAAGTCTTAAAGTTGCCATAGTTGGAGAGCCTTGGTCCATAGCATCTAGAGGGTTTGTCAAACTCTGGATTAGTGAACCCATTGTAAACTATGATTTGGGAGCTGGCTTGTTTGCAGAAAACATTGCAGCCACAGTTCTTTTGGTTTTGACTAGCATAACAAGCTGTGGTTAGTTCATGATGAAACTCTGCAAACTCTTTCTCTGAATATTTTGAGAAGAAAGGGAAAAATAAAACCAACATTTGCAATGCCTTGATTTCAGTACATTAAACATTAGTTTGTTTCATGTGAATATTGGGCAAGGCTCCTTAAAGAATTAATAATGTGATTGGGTTGGGCTTAGTGTATTGTACAAATCCAGCTATTGTGGTTAGTCAATTGTAGCTTAAGAGTTGGTGGGACAAGGAGTCCACAATTACTTAGAATATGCTTTTGCATGCTGGATGAGCCTTTTGCTTTTCACATTGGATAAATTTAAGAATGCACAATCTCAATTTCTATTTGACTATTATACCCTTCTTGATTCTGTTTCAGTTGATATGCTTAAAGGTATCAGAAACATAATACAGTTGAGTTGTACTGTATATTATTTCCTCAGATCAATCTCAAACTCATTGTTCCACAAATGAAATCTGGTGTAGCAAGTTTGCTAACTAGGATTTAGTAAAAGTAACTGAAAATATAATTGTGTTGATTTTATGTGCCCAATAACATTTAATAAACTGCCCATCAAAAGTAACCAGTATGAAACACATGCACACGCACATGAGCACACGCACACACACACACACACTGGTAGACAACTTTGTTTTTAAGGACATATGCTGTGATTTAAATGTTGCTTTCAAACAGTTTTCAAGCTTTCCTAGAAATACTCTTTATTGGAATGCTTGGCATGAGAAAATTGGTATTCTATATTTCAATGGTGTTTAGATTATAAAGGAAAAAAAACCATACTAACATGATAATTTTGGTGGATTCACCATTTTAAGTTCCAATGTCTTTGTTTAGACTTTACTAAAAACAAAACTGAATTATAGTAGAATAAATTTTAGCCTGCCTGAAAATTTTTATGGATGATTGCATGTGTTTTCTATAATTATTATCTGGGGGAGGGGGAAGAGGGGTGAGAGAGGGAAGGAGGAAGGAAGGAGTTTTCTAATCATTTTAACTGCCTAATTTAATGAATATTGTGTCTATTTGTTATGTTTTCATTAATTTTATATGGCAAAAATTGTTTGTTACATTTCTAACATTTGACACCTCTCCACATTTTTTTTAAAGAAATGGAAATGTTTCCAAGCATATTATTTTTGCTTCTACTTAATGTCCCTAAGACCACACAGAAGTATTTTGAAGCACCCAGAACATTTGAATTCGCCACAGAGGCTTCAAACCTCCATGGACGTAGATCTATAATGATCTTTCTATAGAACTGCACTCTCCAGTTTATGGAACAGCCATCTTCACCCAGATCACCCAATGATCCTTTAAATTGTAGTTCAGCATGTCCAGAGGAGGAACAGGCTATTATTGCAATAATCTCCTCTTTCACTTATAAGGTCTACAAAGATTTGTACAGGTAGTCCTCAACTTACAGCGATTCATTTTGTGACTGTTTGAAGTTACAACAGCACTGAAAAAAAGTGGCTTACAACCAGGGGTGGGATTCAAAAATTTTAACAACTGGTTCTGTGGGTGTGGCTTAGGTGGTGGGCATGGCTTGATGGTCACATGACTGGTGGGCATGGCTCATGTGACTGGGTGGCCAACTCAATATCACTCACATTCAGGCACATATCTCCTCGCCTGGCCTCTCATGACTGTGGGAATGCTACAACAGTCGTAAGTGTGAAAAATGGTCATGAGTCACTTTTTTCAGTGCCATTGTGATTTTGAATGGTCACTCCACACAAGCAAAGTACCAGCAAAGGAGGGGGAAAAAACTCCAGAGAAGTTCCAGAGACAGGAAGTCTAGTCCTGCCAAGAATGTAATAAGGGTTAACGGAGAGGCAGTTTCTGTAAGCAACACCAGAATGTTTCCTTCCCACCTTCCTTATAGGATTAGGCCAGTAATTTCTTCTAACAACCAGTTCTCCAAATTGCTTAGAATGTTAACCAGTTCTAGCGAATAGGTGCAAACTGGTAGAATCCCACCCCTGCTTACGACCATTTTGCACACTGACCTTTGCAGCATTTCATGGCCACGTGATCAAAATTCAGACTCTTTATAACTGATTCATATTGTCCCAGGGTCAGGTGATCACCTTTGGCGACCATCTGGCAAAACTAAGTCAATGGAGAAGCTAGATTCACTTAACAACTATGTTAGTAATTTAATGCCTACAGTGATTCACTTAACAACTGTGGCAAGAAAGATCATAAAATGGGGCAAAACTCACTTATCAAAATATCTCACTTAACAACAGAAATTTTGGGTTTAACTTTGGTCAGAACTCGAGAACTACCTGTAGTTCTTCTAGGTTGCATCAGAAACAGGATTTGCCCAATATGAATTGGGCAGCCTTTGCACTGATCACAAAGCTTCCTTTTCCCCTTACAAGATCGCCAACACTTTGGCCAACATTTGTGATCTGCTGAAAGTGAAAGTCAAAAAAGGAGAAAAGGTAAATGGGATAGGCACATGAATCTTCATTGAGTGTAAGATGGATGTGGTCAATAGATTATACAGGTAATGCCTGGGTTACAAGCATTCCCTTAGTGAATGTTCGAAGTTACATGATCAGTGCTTGCTAATGCTTATGAACAAGTTCCGAACCTATGGATCTTGCAGAATCATGGCAGTTGTTTTCCCTTATGAACAACTGCAGAGGCTCTGCAGCATTCATCCTGAACATTGCTGGCCAAAATGGAGCTTCTGACAATTAGATCCACCCCTCTGACGCTCCATTCAGACCTCTGAAGGCCTCGCCTGGCACGTTGCAGACTGAAATGGAGTTTTTGAGGGGCTCAGAAGCTCCATTTCAGCCTGCAACATGCCGGGCAAGGCCTCCAGAGGCCCGAATGGAGCTGCAGAGGGGTGTGCGCAGCCAAGAGGCAGGAGAGGAGACTGCTTGCTAGATCATTGCACGGTAAGTGACCTGGTGCAGGAAGTTGGGATGGGGGGGGGCAATTGTGGGGAGCAAGAGGTATTTCAGTGGGTTGGGGAGGCCTTGGGTGGTCTTAGGCAGGTGGCCTGTTCCATCATTAGGCCCCCCATGGCTTTCCCCTTGTTAGGGTAATAAATAAAGGAAAGAAATAAAAAGTATTATAAAGAGAGAATAGAGAGTTACTCTATAGGCATGTCTTATCTTGATGTTAGGCAGTTGTTTTCCTATGTATATAGAAGTATTTATCTCTATAGGCATTTTTTATTTTGCTGTTGTAGAAAATATTTCTCTAACCTTTGTGTTGTAAAACTAGCCTGCAATTAGTTACATTCCTCTCATATGGAAACACATGATTATCCCATCTAAATCAATCTGAATGGAACGTACTTTCTGGGAACATAACTCCCTACATCTGGAACAATATACACCTTTTGAAGTATGCTGTTAATAGCCATCTTAAATGGTCAATTGTGATTGATTAACAGACAATAGGAGAAAGGATACTGAAAGATAAACAAGTGCCAGGAGGACATTTTTCTTTTTGCAGGAAAGATGTAAAGTGTTTTACAATGCAATTACTCTACTTCTACAAGAATCTTAAGGTATAAGAAGAGTTACTTTCGCCTATATGCCTTGTAACTTTCCTCACATATCTGTGTGTATGTGAGGAGAGGTCTTACCCTTTTATTGATCAATAAAAGTTAGATTTTGTTCTTCAAAGCCTCTGCTTAAGTTCCTTTTTTGGCACATCATGATCTTAAGTTATAGCTGAACTTTACACCCTGAAATACCTCATGCGCGCTTAATGAACCGTGCATTTGATTAGCGAATGGATGGGCAAAAAGAGGGAGTGATCACATTCAAAGTACAAGATTCACTCCTGTGAATCCTCAAGTTATGAATGAATGGGCAGGCTCCATTACATTTGTAACTCAAGGACTACCTGTACTCTTCCTCAAGCAAACAGCTGGATTATATGGCTTCCTATAAATGCATCTTCATTCAGAAATTTTGCTTAATCTCAGTAGAGACAAAATAACTAGTTTCTTCTTTCTGTCAGCTTGTCTTGAAGCAAATGTATTTGGATATTTTTCTTTTGGTGGAAGGATGCTTTGTATACAGAAGGTTTTAAATCTAATGTGTGACATCTTTCTTTAAAAATATAGATAAGATATGGCAAATATTTTAGGCTGTGGCTGTGGAGCATGTGGTCCATCAAAGGAAGTTTTAGGCTAGTTCTAGGCTAGTTGCATGAAGGACTTCATTTAGCACAAAGTGCTAAATAAATAAAGTGTATTGTCCAAGGGTTCGAAGGTTCTACCAAGAATATTTTCTTCATCCAGATCTGCATATTAAACATGTTAGGCTGGGAATTTCAAGAGATCCCATCAAATAAAACTTTTTAAAATGGTTAGAATTATAACTGTTTATTGCAATAACATATCCTAACTTGCTTTTTGTTTGTTTCACTTTTCCATTCCTTTTTAAAAACATCTCAATATGTATTCATTTTATTATGTATGCATTTCTATGTCTTTTTTCTTTTGTTTTTCCTCGTTTGCTGACATTATTTTAAATGCGATATTTTTTTAAAAAAAAAGGTCAAAATATTTTTCTTGTTACCACATCCAAATGATCCCAAATAGGTTGATGGCAGGATTGGCTAGTCTTCTCTTCACATGCAGAACTCTATAGTCTTTAAGCATGTGCTTTTAATTATTGCAGATTTAACAACAACATCAGAAAGAGCTGAAAAACAGAAGCCCCTCCCTCTCTTTTTCCTCTTTTTTCTTTCAGCTCTATATTCTGCTGTAAGACAAGCCCCCCCTCTTTTTCTTCTGCTTTCAGCTCCATATTTTGCTGTAAGAGAAGCCTCTTCTCCTCTTCCTCCTCCTCTTCCTGTTTTCAGCTTCATATTCTGCTGTAAGAGAAGTCCCCTCTTTCTTTTTCTTCTGCTTTCAGCTCCATGTTCTGCCATCAGGGGTAGTGAGTTGGTAGAAATCAACTTTAAAGGTGGGGGTGGAGATTTCCTGCACTTCTCCGTCCTCCTTTCTGATGAAGAGAAGCCATTCCCTCCACCCCTGTTGCTTTTTGGGGTCAGCTCCAAGGAAATTTATTGTTTTAGCAGCCCCATTTCTGGAACTGTTATTTATTCAAGTGGATATCAGCACGCTTGAGAAAATAATAATGTGTTTTCCTTTCAGCTCCTCGTTTGAGATTAAAAAAAGAAGGAACATTCCCTAGCAAATGAGCTCAGCTGCACGATGGGCTTGTGGTCATTCCTAGAACTCTTGTAGCAGAGCCATATGAGATTTTGTGCCTAGCTATTAAGTGGCATTAGCTTCAAGCTGCTGGAAATGGGAAGTGACTCAGTGTGAAGATTGTGTTGCTTGCAAGGGATTGGCTCAAGGTGAGCAGCAATGCTACATCAGCATCCTTTAGTGGCTCTGATCAAATCTAATCTAATGGCTTGCCTGCCAAAGTTGTGGGTGCTCCATCACTGGAGATTTTCAAAAAGAGGTTGGACAGTCATTTATCCAGAATGGTATATGGTCTTCTGCTTGAGCAGGGTATTAGACTAGAACACTTCCAAGGTTCCTTCCAAACTATTGTTCTACTTTCCAATCTAGGAATTTCCAAACTGGTACTGGTCCACGGCAGGCCAGAAACTGGGTCACACGAACAGGTGAAGCCCCATCCATGGGATGCAGGCAGCACATGAAACCACGCCCCCTCTGGTCTGCCAAAAAACCTCTCTCCATAGAACTGGTCCCTGGTGCCCTAAATGTTGAGGGCGCAGCTGTTCTAATCCACTACTAGGGGAATGCCCCAAGGGTGCATTTGTTTTAAAAGCAACTGGACTTGCTGAATTTTCTTTAAGATGTTTAGTTTCTCATCCAGGTTCTAACTAATTGGTGGGGAAATCAAGTTAGTCAGAACTGAAGAAGGTTCTTGAATGAAATAAAGAAATTATTTTTTAAGAAAAAAAAATTCTTAAAGAAATATTAGCAAGTCCAGTTGCCCTTAAAATAAAAGTGCCCTTGGGACAGCCATGATCTAGATAAATGAGAGCCTCCATGGGCATTTAACAGAGGAATCCCACTGACCCTTGATTTGGCTGAATACTTCTCACCTTTAGAATCTTCTGGGGCTTTTCTTCTTTCCTTCTGAGTTCATATGTTACTGTTTGGATTAATAGAGGATGGTTACTACCAATCCTGAAGTATCTGGTATGACATTCTATTGGCAATGGCTCCCTTCTTGCTTGTGTGATCACTTCTGTCCTCTGGCATACAACAGATTCTGAGCACCTCTGATGGCCTTTGATGTTTCAAGAGCTTGAAACATCTCTCAGAATCAGCTTGTGGCCCTTCTTCTAGACCAAAGCCCACTTCATGTTCTTTTTGCCGCAGCAAATATAATTTGGAAATGCTAAGCATCTATCTAGATGATTGTTAGTAATAGGGTTGTCCCGAGGAGGAGAGCAGAGCAGGGCGAAACAAGCTGACCAAGGCAAAGATTTAATTTTAAATCACTTCTTGGGCAAAAATCCTAGTAAGGTTTTCCATCTTAATGTGGGGCCATGCATTCTAGACAAGTTATTATTAGTTAACTTAATCTGTACACCCCAGAATCTGTGGGCATCATTTTCCACCAAAGCCCAAACAGTCTCCTATCCCAAACCAAGATGAGCTATTTTGAAAACATAGACTGCACTCAGTGGTGGAAAGAGAGAAAGAACTTTGAATCACAAGAGGGCTCTGTGACTGAAACAGACCTTTCTTACTTTTTTTTACGTCTAATAACAGAATAGGGAGAAGCTGAACTGAGAGAAGTTGTGGTTGCAATAATAAAATGCCTGGGACTCCATCTGGAGTCTAATGTATCTTCTGAGATATGCTGGGCAAGATTACTAACATTTTGGCCTGATGGCAAGAAGGCCAAGATTCTTTCTAGCACAATAAATAAAGGTGCATCAATTGCAGTTTTCATCGTCATCCTAAAATAGCAGCAGATGAAAGAAACAATATATGAATATCTGAAATTTCTTGCCATATATACTTGTGGGTAAACTAAGAATTTTAGGTTCAAAAATGTACTCAAGAAATTGAGGTCAGCTTATCTGCAGGATGGCCTATTTGTGAATATACAGATACTCCCCGACTTACAACAGTTCATTTAGTGATCTTTGAAGTTACAACTCTGAAAAAAGTAACTTTATGACCATTGCAGCATCCCCACGATTGCACAATTTATATTCGGATGCTTGACAACTGACACATGTTTGTGAAAGTTACAGTGTCGTAGGGTCATGGGATCACCTTTTGCAACCTTAGATCAAGGTGGAAACCAGATTTACTTACCATGAAAAATGTACCACTATAAGCCAATTGTGAAAATTAAAACATAATAATTTTGAGGATCACTTTATCCATGATAATGCTTATCAGCAATAATATACAGTATTTTTCCTTTTCTGGTGCCTCTGTGTTGCTTCCTTCTGTTCCTTATTTTTAACCTAGTGAGTAATCGGTAAGGACAAGGTATGGAGAGGGGTCCTCTGGGAAGATTCAGCTTTAGCTCATATGAAAAATCTGAATAAAACTGCTTAGGTGGTGACTGAATCAGAGTAGAGAGCTTGATAGTTGTTGGGCAGACAGTTCCAAGCCAACAGTGCAGAAAAAGATTTCTCTGCTAGGATATATTTGGACAGAGATTTATTTATTTATTTTTATTATTTATTTATTTATTTTCTCAAGCAATTATAAGATAACAGGTATAAGTATAAACATAGTTATGAATACATGAAATGGATACATATAAGAAAAATAAAAAAGAAACAATAGGACAGAGATGGTAGGCATGTTGGTACACTTATGCACGCCCCCTTCAGACCTCTTAGGAAAGGGGTGAGGTCAATAGTAGACAGTCTAAGGTTAAAGTTTTGGGGGGTTGGGGAAGAAACCACAGAGTCAGGTAAAGTATTCCAGACATTGACCACTCTGTTGCTGAAGTCGTATTTCCTGCAATCAAGTTTGGTGTGGTTTACCTTGAGTTTGTATCTATTGTGTGCTTTTGTATTGTTATGGTTGAAGCTGAAGCAGGGGTGGGATTCTACCAGTTCATACCTATTCGCCTATGTTAATATTCTAAGTAGTTCGGAGAACCAGTTGTTAGAAGAAATTAATGGCCTAATCCTGTAAGGAAGGCAGGAGGGAAACATTCTGGTGTTGCTTACAGAAACTGCCTCTCCATTAACCCTTATTACATTCCTGGCAGGACTAGACTTCCTGTCTCTAAAACTTCTCTGGAGTTTTTTTTCCCTCCTTTGCTGGTACTTTGCTTGTATGGAGTGACCATTCAAAGTTTCAATGGCACTAAAAAAAGTGACTTATGACCATTTTTCACACTTATGACTGTTGCAGCATCCCCACAGTCATGAGAAGCCAGAGGAGGAGATGTGAGTGATATTGATACTGGCCACACCCAGCCAATAACATGACCACCAAGCCATGTCCACCCAGTTACATGACTACCAAGCCATGCCTACCACTTAAGCCACACCCACAGAACCAGTTGTTAAAAAATTTGGATCCCACCCCTGAGCTGAAGTATTCATTGACAGATAGGACATTGCAATGTATAATTTTATATGCTATACTTAGATCAGACCAAAGGCGGTGTAGTTCTAGGTTGTCTAGATCTAGAATTTCAAGTCTGGTGGCATAAGGTATTCTGCAACAAGTAGAGGAGTGGAAAACTCTTCTTGTGAAATATTTCACAAGAAATATTAATATCAGATACATAATGCAGGTTCCAGACTGATGAGCTGTATTCAAGTATTGGTCTAGCAAATGTTTTGTATGCTCTAGTTGGTAGTGCGCTATTACCAGAGAAAAAGCTACATAGGATTAGGTTAACAACTCTTAATGCCTTTTTGGCTATGTAGTTACACTGGGCTCTAGGACTTTAGATCATTAGAGATGAGCACTCCAAGGTCCTTGACAGAGTTTGGATCATCAACAAGGTCTTGACTATTCAGCTTGTATTTTATTCTCAATCGAGCTGCTCCGAGCATCCAGAGAGTGGGAGGTGCTCTAGTCTTCACCAATTGCAGGCTGAGCTATAATTTGAGGAACGCTCCTCCCACCACGTGGCTTCTCCATACGTTCCCCAGTTTTTAGCTCAGCCTCGCAAGAGACAGGCAGCTATAGATCATTCTCCTTGGCCGTTTCAGGATTTCTGTTTCACTTTCAGGTTTGATAGTTTCGTTTTTGGCTTCTTTCCTTGGTCCCTGCGTTTTTGAGTTTTAGTTGTGTGTAAAGGAGCGAAGTTTCGCCCCTCAGGGGGGAGATAGAGGGGTTTTAGAGCCTTTGCTCCCCCCACCCCACCCCTTCCCTCTTTCCTGCCTTTTCAAGCCGTTCGTGCTTTTAAGCAGAGGCTTGCTATCGTGCTCTCCTAGCGCGCGTTGTGTCTTCCCCCCACGAATGCCTTTTCCTAGCCCTTATTTGTCCAGCTCAATCTTTTTAGCTGACTGCCTTTTTCTTAGGGCTATTCTGTCTCTGAGCCCTGCTTCCAGCCTGGTAGCCATTTTTAGGCGTGCTTCGTGGCGGGCGCCATTTTGTCCAGGCTCAAATTGCTGCAAAGTTGATAGAGCCCCATAGCAGGCCCTACAGGCCTGTGGGAGCTTTTATTTCAGAAGGGGTGTTGTGGCTTTGTGCCCTGTTGCCCCATTTTAATTGTTGGCATTCCGCAGCCTGCTCAGACAGGCACCTACTTCCCAGGTTGTTGGGAGGCAGCCTCAGAGGCCTTTACAATTTCTTTCCTGGTATATTTTTTCATGTTTTAAGTTTGGCCTCAGCGTTCATTTGGTTAAATTTTGTTGTTTAGAGATAGTTTTCTCATCTTAATTTTTCCCTATTTAAAAAAAAACAAAAACAAAACCAAACCATTTATATTTTATTAATAATTTAGTTCCTTTTTTGGTCATTTGGTGCAGTTTTTTATTGTATACCCTTAGAGGTGTTTTTTTCCTTTTTCCAAATAAATAAATAAATAAATAAAAAATAAAAAATCATATATATTTATATTTATATATGTATGTGTGTATCACTATCTAAAAATTTTTCCAAAAGGGGGACGTGGCTCAACTGTAGGATACCCGGTTCCCATTGTGGACCGCATTCCTAGGCATGCCAACCGCCTTCATATTCAATATACCTTGTTTCTACCTTTTGGTTATAATGGCAGAGGAAAATCCCAGAGGGCCTTCCCTAAAGGCTAAGTCTAAAACTCACCATCTGCACAAAAGGGCCAAGGAACCTACCACAGCCTCTGAAAGGGACGCCCTGAGGCGCCACAGAGCTCTGGAAAAGGAGTTTGATAGGCGCTCCAGGGACTCTCATTCTGTAATTCCAGCTTCTATTCCCTCTACATCTAACCAACCTCCCCCTTTGCCAGAACAACCTGCTCTCTCCAGGCACAACACACCTGTCCAGAGCCCCCGGGCCACTCGAACTCCAGAGGTGACCTTCACCCCAACCACTGCTGGCCTACTCCCAGAAGACCCTTCAACTAGCATCATCTCTGACAGCGTTAAGGAAGGGATGCAGCTTGCCATCCACCAGGGGATCGCGGAAGGTATGCAACAGTTGTCCAAGACAGCCTCTCAAGCAATGGCACCCGAGATTGATTCTGCCTCCGGAGAACCTCTACCCAGACCGGTGACTCTCCACAGACAGGTACCTTCCCAAGGGGACCCTCCTTTCCCAGAAGGGGAGGAAGAGGAGGACGAGGAAGAGGAAATGGCCTTTGCACCCTACGGGGCAGAGGAAGGGTCAGAGAGGGGGTCCCTCCATTATTCTGAGCCCTTTTCCGAAGTGGAACAGCTGGAAGGGGACATGTCGGAGGATGAGGGCATCTCCCCCGACCAGCCCTCCCTTGTAGGCCTGTTCAAGACTCATTTATTTAAGTCCTTGCTGTTCAAAGCAAAGAATATCTCAGGCCTAACTCCCCAGCCATCTTCTGATTCCTCGCCAGCAGCCTCTGGGGCTCCAGAGGATGCCATTTTCAGGCAGCCAGCGATGGAGGCCGAAATTGTGCCAGTCCCTCCAATCTTCTCCGATCTAGTGGCGAAACAGTTAGCCTCTTCCGGTCTCCCCTCCACCCCCTCAGGGCAGGACAAGAGATTTTTTAATCTCGACGCAGACTTCTCCCCCATGCTAGACACCCCCGAGGTGGATGACCCTATTATCAGACTGGCATCCTCGTCTAACCCCACAGACGCTCTGGAAGCCTTAAGGCTGGAGGACAAGAAAGCGGAGATGGCGCTGCGATGGGCGCACCAGTTTGATGCTTGGGCCATTCGATCTGCCACCGCCTCATCCTTTTTTACTAGGTCGTCTATTAGGTGGCTTCGACAGCTGAAGCAGCATGTTCCTCCATCTAATACTAGGGCCCATCAAGATATTGCAAAACTAACAGCAGCAGCTGAGTTTGCGGCCGATGCAAATTTTCACTCGGTGAAGTTCTCCTCTCGGGCCATATCCTCTCATGTTACGGCCCAACGGCTGCTTTGGCTTAGGCATTGGCAGGCCGACATTAAAAACAAGTCGAAACTGGCTTCAGCTCCCATTTCCGGAAATAAATTATTTGGTCCGGCCCTGGAACCATTGTTGATGGAAAGCCGGAACAAAAAGAAATTTCTTCCGGCTCTTTTTCGTAGGCAAGAGTCCAGATCCTTTCAGCCCTTTCAAAGGGGCTCCTTCCATACCCCCTTTCAAACTCCCTTCTCCCCCTGTTATCAGAGATCTCCAACCTTTCGCCCGGCCTATCGAGACCAGGGCGATTCGGGAGACAGATCCAGAGGGGGGGTAGTTACAGAAGACCCTTCCGGGGTTTGGCAGGTAAGACTCCCCGCCGTCCAAGATAGGTTTTCAGCCCCCTTACCCATTGGCGGTCACCTTAAATTCTTTGCGAGCCAGTGGGAAGCATCTACGTCTGATGCTTGGGTTAAAGACACGGTCCAATTTGGTTTTTCCCTTCAGTTCCAAGTCCCTCCACCTGAACACTTCATGGTTTCTCCCATTTCCAGGGATCATACCAAGCGCGCTCTCCTAGAGACTGCCATTAAACATCTGTTGGATATTAAGGCCATACAGCCCGTGCCACCTTCTCAACGAGGAGAGGGATTCTATTACCTCCTCTTTCTAGTCCCTAAGCACTTTGGGGGTTGGAGGCCCATTTTGGATTTAAAAAGGCTCAATCGTTATATTGTTCATCATAAATTCAAAATGCATACCCTTCAGTCCATCCTACAGGGCACCAGGGAAGGAGACTGGCTCACTTCCATTGACCTCTCTGAGGCATATCTTCATATACCCATTCACCTTTCCTTTTCTAGATATCTGAGATTTTATTACAATGGCTGTCATTATCAATATGTAGCCCTTCCCTTTGGGTTAGCCTCGGCTCCCAGGACCTTCACCAAGGTTTTGGCAGCCTTAGCAGCTCACCTCAGACAACTCCCTGTCCGTATTTACTGCTATCTTGATGACATTCTCATTCTTTCTCCAGCCCAAAGCCAAGCTGAGAGGGACACCAGAACCACTCTTTCAGTACTTCAGGATTATGGTTTCCTTGTAAATTGGAAAAAGAGCCAGCTTACCCCTTCCACTCGAATAGTTCATTTAGGGGTGGTGATTGATTCAGTTGAGAGAAAGGTTTTCCTCTCCCCGGAAAGGTTTGCTAGCATTCAAAATTTGATTAAGGCCATCAGGCGGACAAAGAAAGCTTCATTGCTGGACCTATCTAAATTGCTTGGGAAAATGATCTCATGTATATCCATTGTTCCCTGGGCCCGATTTCATTCCAGGTCCCTTCAATGGTTCCTGCTACCTTATCAACGCTCAAGAAGGAGCAATTCAAGATTCGTAGTAAGGATCCCTCCAAAGGTTCTCACCTCGCTACTCTGGTGGACCAGACCCACTACCAACAAAGGGCATCCATTCAAAGAACCCCAGAGAGTCACCCTCACAACAGACACCAGCCTAACAGGTTGGGGGCCCCACCTTCATTCGCTGTCAGCTCAAGGAACCTGGTCAGTAAACGAGCGCTCTTGCAGCATAAATTGATTAGAGCTCCACGCAGTATATCTGGCATTACGCACCTTTCTTCCTCAAGTTCGAGGGCGTCATGTCTTGGTCTTGACGGACAACACTACGACCAAGGCCCACATCAACCGGCAGGGGGGCACTCACTCCATCAGACTCATGAAAGAGGCCGAACGGATCTGTCAATGGGCGGAGGCCAATCTGCTATCCATAAAGGCAGAGCACATCTCGGGGGTCTCCAATGTTCAGGCAGACTGGTTGAGCAGAACCGTCGCCGACCAGTCCGAATGGCGTCTGCATCCCTCCCTTTTCCGGGAGGCCTCAGGGAGGTTCGGGTTTCTGCTAGTGGACCTGTTTGCGTCCCCATCCAATGCCCAGACACCGAGGTTTTTCTCCCGGTACCCCACCCAGGGGGCCGAGAACCACAATGCCCTGCATTGCCCTTGGCCCACGGGGCTCCTATACGCTTCCCCCCCCACCGCTGCTGCCCAAGGTGATCCAAAAGGTAATCCTCGAGAAAGCAGAACTTCTTCTGGTGGCCCCATATTGGCCCAGGAGGCCCTGGTTTGCGGACCTTCGCAACCTGTCAGTGGCTCCTCCTTGGAGGATTCCACCAGACAAGATTTCGCTGTCCCAGGGACCTCTTCAGCATCCGAATCCACAATGGCTTCAGCTGACCGTTTGGAGGTTGAGCGGGACCGTTTAAGGAAGGAGGGCATGTCCGATCTGGTCATCAACACTATTCTGGCAGCCAGGCGGCCTTCAACCACTCGCATATACAATGCCACCTGGAACATATTTTGTAAGTGGTGCCACAAGTTACACATTAATCCGATCTCTCCATCAATCGCACAAATTCTGGCCTTTTTACAAGAAGGATTGAGCAAAGGTCTTTCCCCCAACACTTTAAGAAGGCAGGTGGCAGCCCTATCTACGGTTATCTCTGGCAACCTGTCTGGCCCGCTTTCCCACCATCCTCGCATTAGAGCTTTTCTTAGGGGTGCCACTAATTTGCACACTCCAGTAGTTCACAGATACCCGACCTGGGACCTCAACAAGGTTCTCTCGGCGCTAACTAAGCCCCCCTTTGAGCCTCTAAGAGAGACGTCACTCCAACTCCTCACGCTCAAGGTGGTTTTTCTTGTGGCAATTACATCGGCTCGTCGGATATCTGAAATAGCAGCTCTATCCGTTAGAAAGGAGTTATGCATTTTCCACGCTGATCGAGTGGTCCTGTGACCAGATCCCTCCTTCATGCCCAAGATAAACTCAGCCTTTCACAGATCACAGAAGCTTGTCCTTTCTAACTTTTGTCCAAATCGTTCTCAAGAGAGAGAAAGGCAGTGGCATACTCTCGATGTTAGATGGGTGCTCCGTATCTATATCAGTCGCACTCAGCCTATCAGGAGGTCGGAGGCTTTGTTTTTATCTTTTCAACCAAAGATGCTGGGCTGCAAAGTTTCCCCGTCTACTGTTGGCCGTTGGATTAGAGCTACAATATCCAAGGCCTATTTGTCACAGGCGCTTCCTGTTCCCAGTGGAGTAACCGCTCACTCTACAAGAAGTGCTGCTACTTCTGCAGCCTGGGCTACTCAGGCTCCTATTCATGATATTTGCAGAGTGGCTACCTGGTCGTCTCCATCTCCATTTATTCGCCATTATAAAATCAATGTTTTTGCCTCGGCAGAAGCCTCCTTTGGCAGACGAGTCCTTCAGCAAGTGGTGAGAGATCCAGAACATGCTCCAAGCCAGACGGAGTCCCCCCCGTAGGACAGGCCATGCTTTGTTATGTCCCACTCTCTGGATGCTCGGAGCAGCTCAATTGAGAATGGGCGTTGGTACTTACCTGACACGCCATTTCTAGTCGAGCTGCGTAGAGCATCCAGCCCCACCCTATTTGGTCCGTCTGGTGGGGAATCCTGTTTCGGCCAACGATTCATATTGTTTTTTTGTGGTTAAGTGTTGTTTATAGTTAAGATGAGGGGATAGTTGTTTGTCTTCTTGTCTTCGTAAAAACTGGGGAACACATGGAGAAGCCATGTGGTGGGAGGAGCGTTCCTCAAATTATAGCTCAGCCTGCAATTGGTGAAGACTAGAGCACCTCGCACTCTCTGGATGCTCTACGCAGCTCAACTAGAAATGGCGTGTCAGGTAAGTACCAACGTCCATTTTCTGATTTTCTTTTGCCAATATGTAAGACAGAGCATTGTTGAGATTTGAAGTTGCCATTTGTTTGACCATTCTGATACATAGTCGAGGTCTTTTTGAAGGGTAGCAGTGTTGTCTGTGGTGTTGAATAGCTTTACATCATCAGCAAAGAGAACGCAGTTGCTCTTAATATGATCACAGAGGTCATTTATGTAGAGTATGAAGAGAGTTGGTCCTAGAACACTTCCCTGGGAGACACCACTCTTGACAGGTACAGAATTTGATAGGACGCTCCCAATCTTGACCATTTGTTGTCTGTTTGACAGGTATACAGGTTCCAGAGATACCATAAGATTTTAGTTTTAGGAGTAGTTTGTTGTGTACCACTGAATCAAAGGCTTTACAGAAGTCTATGTAGATCGTGTCTATTGCTTTGCCCTGGTCGAGTTGTGTAGTCCATATGTTTTTGCAGTGTAAGAGTTGCAGATTACAGGATAGTTCTTTTCTGAAACCAAATTGTTTATTAGAGAGTAGGTTGTTTGTCTCTAAGTGGAGGATAATGGATTGGTTAATAATTAATTCCATGACTTTTGAGGTGACACAGCATGAAGAGATTGGTCTGTAATTTTCAACTAGGCTGGGGTCTCTTTTTGAAGATGGGGATGACCGTGGGTTTGGCAAGGAACTGAAAGATTTTTCAAAGATTATGCTTAGAGGTTCGGCTATGGCAGTGGATAGCTTTTTTAAGAAGTAGGCACATATTCTGTCTGGTCCAATAGATAGAGATGGTTTTAGATTGCATAGTGCTTTTTCAACCTTGTCTTCTGTAAAATCAATATGTATTAGATCATTGTAGTTGTCTATGGATCGACTAGGAAATACTGGGCATGAACCATTGCTGTTTACAAATACTGAGCCAAAGAATGTGTTAAAGAGGTTGGCTTTAATGGTGTCGTCGTTGCAGTCTGTACCATTAGGTCCTTTCAGGGGTGGGATGGACCTTGAGTTTTTTAGTTACAAAATTGAGTCTTTTAGTTACAAAATTGTAGAAAGCACAGGTAGAATTGGTGCGTAAAAAGTTTTCCTCTTGTTTAATGTGATAATTGGTACATTCAGTCTTTATCTGGTGGCATAAATTTTTGTATCAGCTTTTGAAGTTGGCAACATGACCAGATTTGTTTTTCTGCCAAAATGATTTCTTTTTGGATTGAAAGCTTCCTTATTATTATGAGTAATTTGTTTTTTTCTGGTTTTGGGAGTTATTATTGGTACGTATAGTTTGATGACTCTTTTGACTTCAAGTAAAAATATGTTGTAATGGTCTTCAATAATATTGCATCCTGTGAATAGAAGTTGCCAATCAAGAGATGAGAGATGGTTGTCTATAAGATCATAGTTGCCTTTTTTGAAGTTATAGTTGGGGATCCTGTCATTATGATGATTTTTGTGTGGACGTATGTTGAAACAAAAGTCAATCATGTTGTGGTCACTGTTGGAAAAAATTTGTATTCCGTAAATTGAATTCAAACTATTGCAGAAGATGAGATCGAGGCAGTTGTTAAGCCTAGTATTGTTGGTTACTAGTTGTTCCAGTCCCAGATTTGTTACAGCATTGTAGAAGGTTGCATGTATGGGTTCAGTTTTACATTCATTTAGGGTCCAGTTAATATGAGGTAGATTGAAGTCACCAAGAAAGATAAAAGCGTGTGGGCAGGATGCTGCACATGTTAGTAGTGAATTTAACTTGTTTACATGTTCGATGTCATAATCAGGTGCTCTGTAACATAGTAAGAATTGAAATATGATATTTAAGGACAGTTCACAGTCTCAGGAAGAGCAAGCTCCTGGGTAACTTGGATGTTTTTTAGATGTAGGGACTTTTTATAGAAGATAGCAATACCACCTCCTCTACGGATTTCATGATCTGATCGGTAAACATGATAGTCTCTTATTGAGGTAATGGAGTCAGGGAGAGATGTGTTGAGCCATGTTTCACAGACAAGTATAATGTCAAATTTAATCGTATTTAGTAAGAGGAGAAATTCAGGTATTTTATTTACAAGGCTTCTTGCATTGAGTAGCTTGCATTTAAGACCAGTTGTGATTGGAATAGAGGTAGTTAGGGGCGTGCGTGCCTAGATTTGTGTGATGTTGGATTGGATGACATAGGGTTGGATGCGGAGTTGCAGGTTGTGTGACTTTCTTTTGATGCAATCAGCACGGTAGTCAATGTACAGATCTTTTTCTCCATTGTCTGGACGTTTTTTGAGTTCTGTTCACAGGAGTGGATTCTTTGCAGTATGGATAAGTCTGGTCTTCAGCGAAGTTTTTTATGGGTGGGATTGGATTTTGCAATGACGTTTATTGTATGAATGAATATACGTTTGCTGGATTCATTTTTGCAAACAACTCTAGAAAATCTTGCAGCCACAGAGTCGTCATTGTATTTGAAGTCAGGGCCATCTCTGGTTATTTCAATGCCATCTTCAGGAGAGATATTTGTTACATGTGAGTTGCTTATGATATCGCGAAGTTTGGTAATGTCGTCTGATTCGTTGGTGTCTTCAAGACCAAATAAGATGGCATTTGGATGTTTCAGATCACGTTCCATGATGTCTCTGATGAGTAAGGGGATATCATTTGTGGAATTATTTGTTGGGATAGTAATTGTTTGTGGCTGTGGTTTGGTGGTTATTTTTGGTTGTAGTTATGATTGTAGTTGAGTTAGTAGTTGTGGTAGTGGTTTTTGAGTTTGGATTTGATTTGGAGCTGATAGGTAATCACTTACCTGTGCTGTATTTTTTTTTCAAGAGAGATTGCTTGTATAGTTGTTTCAAAACATGTTGCTAAGCGTTCTATTGAATGAATGGGTGATTCTATGCTTTCAACTCTGTCAGGCAGGGTACTCTGTTTAGCTTCAGAAAACATTATGGACATGGACAAAGGAATGTATCTGATTCTTTTAGGAGATCAGCTAGCTTTTCTTTAAGTTTAAGCAGGCAGGGTGGGTTTGATTGTCACATAGGTGGCATTTGATGTTAATTTCGCTTTCATTGATGGTTTCAAGACATCTGAAACATGTGCAGGAGTTTGGGAGGTCATTGGTAGAGATATTCTTGTTTGGTAGTGGAGGGTTTGAAGTTTTTGGCTGGCATGGTCAATGACAATAGTAAACTAAACAATTACAATAGCTAGTTAATGTGATATAGACAGTTACTTAATGAATGTTGGTAATTAATAAATGTTAATTAATATGTTAGAGAACAAATCAAAAGTAAGGTAAAAAGTAAGATTGAAACAGCCAATATTAAAGATTTAATCTGGGTCGGTCACCAGAACCAGAGTTTTACTTTTCCAAGCTTTCGGATCATGCTGACAACTTAGGGAACTTCTCTCCATGGGAATATGTGCTTTGGGCTATTCTATGCATCATGTTTATGTGATGCCTTCCTATTGTTGGTGTGTTGATGGCTGGCAATTGGCTGTTGTTTTCTTGTGCTGTCAAGCTCTCAGCTTCTAAGTACTGGAGGTAAATCAGCACTCATGTTAACTGACAATTGGCCTGTTTTGCAGGCTCCAATCATTTCCCTGGCTATCATTGTACCTGCATGGCCAACAATCTTAGTGAAATTGAATTTGTCCTTATTCATTGCAATGGGAGGCTATCAATGAGTTTGGGTCTCCTCATCCGACTGTTCACTTGTGTTCTTACAATCTGCTGATGAGCTTCCTCCAGTATTTAAATTAAATTAAATCCCACCAGTATTTAAAACAATTCCATTCAGTTTCCCCAGACTGGTACTCTTAAGTACTCCCCAAATGTTCAACTGTGTATTAGAAATGGACACTACTTTAAACCAGAATAGTTGAAGAAGGTGTGATATGTTAGCTAAAAGTCATAGTGATAGGGTTTGAGCCTCCCATGATTTGGGTCTCCTGGTATTATTATGTTTTAATTCATAGTAGTACAAAAGTAGAACCAGTTTGGTCTAGTCAGTGGTTAAGACACCAGGCTAGAAACTAGGAAACTATGAGTTTAAGACCTGCCTTTGGCGTGAAAGCTGGCTGGGTGATTTTGGGCCAGTCATTCTCCCATGGCTCATGATGTCAAGCTCAGGCAACAATCTGGTTGGTCAATTCTTGTTACAGCCACTTTATCAACAGTCAGTTGATCTGAAAAAAGTGGACCCTACACTTGATTGGAAAAATGGAAGGGGGAAAAAGTAGCTATAAGTAGTTCCTCTCCTTTGCCAGATTGAATTGATGAGGGGCTTTTTTTCCTTTAATAGCTTCATGATTTTTATGGCATTGTAGCTGTTTCAATCTAATTTTTATGCTTGATATTCCATGTATATCTATCCAACTATGCACACATTACAGGGTCCATTTGATTGCAGCTGCAAATAATCCTATGTAATGTATGTGAAATGAAGCTGGTGAGTCAAATATCAGCAGGTCTGAGGCCAGAAAGCACCATTATGTCAACATAGATCAGATGTCTCCTAACTCCTTAAAAGGAGATGGGGGTGGGGTAGGGGGCAGAAACACAGACTTCTATATAAACCCTGATTTCCCCATACTGTAAGGAAATCATCTGTGGATATATGGCTTCTTTCTGACGTACAATAAACTTCTCCAGGTTTACTTGGAGAAGTCTCCAAGTTCTGATTAAGGCATGCCTGGAAAGGCAAAATGTATAGTCTTTTATTTGTAATTGTTCCTGATGATCCTTCAGCATCATTTCTGGGATCATTAATTCCTCATCCATAATGCTTTTTTCACAATCAGATCTCATTCCTGCTCGAGGAAATTACATGACATTGATTATTGGTCTTTGTAGTTGTCATCATTAACTGCAAAGTCTCCAGGGTTTCGGATAGGAATTTTTCTAAGGTTTATGACAAGGATTGAACCTTGGTCCTTCTAACGCAAAGTAGATATCATTGAACTCTGGTCCTACAAATCCTCTACAAAAGAGATGTATTTCTGAGTGGAAGGGATGGGACACACACACACACACATACACATATTTTGGAGCCATTGGGCTGCACCTACAGTTGCTTTTTAAGAATTAGTAAAGTTTGGAGGACAAACTGTTTATTTCAGATCCACATCCCTCTTCCTTTTCACTGGATCCTAGGTCAATCCCTTTATATCTGTCCACTGAAGTCAATGGGGAATATGTAGAAAAACCCCAAATACAATTTTCTGGAATTATCATTTAATTGATCTGCCTTTCTCCCTTCAAAGGAAAGTATTACTTTATCTGATCATTGGAAAGTCTGAACAATGTCTTGGATGGAGCCTCCTCCATTGTGGAACTCAAGAGTCCCTCATAAAAAATAGGGATGCAAACGTGTCAACAAGGAAAACAGTTGAAGAGTTTAGGTCATTAAATTGGAAAAGAAACCTTATTTCTTTACTTGTAGGACAGATGATCCCATGGTCAGTAGAAGAAACTCACATATTTTTGAAGCAATAAAAAAAGAATAGAAGCAGGAATGTTTCTCTTCTTTTGCCCTTTGTGCCCTCTTCATTGTCCTGCCTACAACACCAGAGGATGGGTGGAGAGACCCATGAAATCTCTGGGAAGGAAGTACAGAGCTGTATCCTCTTTTCCTAAGATGTAAAGACAGGCAGGATTTTGCCATGTAGATGTTTAGTGACCCAAATTCAATGGATTTGCATTCTCCTTCCCCCTCCTTCCTTGCTCAGCTTGGAGTGCCAACTGAAAATGCATCTGATGCATCTGGATCTTTGGAAATGCAGTTGAAGTTTCTTAATTACAGACTAGATTACAGATTAACAGAGTCGGAAGGGACCTTGTAGGTCATCTAGTCCAACCCCCTTCCCAAGCAGGAAACCCTACACCATTTCTGATGTTTAGGCTTAGCAGTGGATAGTTCTCCTGTGGAGAGAGTCCATGCTTTTTTATATATTAACATAGTTTCCCTTTTAAACAAATGAAAATAAACCCTCTTCTCTTTTTCTGTGTATACAAGAGTTTTATCAGACAGGTTCAAGCCTCCTAATAGATGCTGGAGAGAGACACCAAAATGTCAAACATGATTTTATACAGGGCCTTTGAAACCTGTTTCTTTGACCTCTGTTTATAACTATCTTCCCTTGTTGGTTTCATCTCCCAGTTATCTCCACTTCTAACTCTACTTGACTCATTGGCCTTATAATTGTTGCCTGGGGATGCTTGTTTATTGCCAAAGTAAATGCTGCCAGTTGCAAGGATCTCGTAAACTATCTGGATAGTGGGACACAGAGTCATAATATAAGATGAAGGAAAGTTGCCATACAAATGGGAAGCTTGGGGGCAATTCCATCCAACCCTACTCTCGGTCTTTCATTTTGCCTATTGACAATATTTGATTCTGTGTCCTAATTCCATTGCTTAGCCATAAGCCCTTCAAAGCGATTCAAGCTTAATGAAACGTCAATAAAAAGGCTTCCCTGTTTTAAAGGACTCTCTGTTGCAAAGAACAATGAATGTGGTCAAGATAATTTTTAGTTTGAAAAATAAAAAGCAAGTAAAAAACAACTGCTAGGAAAATGTCTCTAAAATGGTCTAAGTTCCAGTGTGTGTTTGTTTAAGTTAAACCAAAGAAAGCACCATTAAATAAACACGTCATTCTATTTGAAAGGGGGAAGAAAAACTTTTTGCCAATCTGAACTCTGGAGGGAGGACATTCTGCAAGTTAGGACTATATGTTGCTGACTTAATTGACTGATTTCTTAATTAATTAATAACTCAATGATTATTTATCAACACAAGCCATTAATTTTCTAAACCTGGAGCAAGGATTTTTTTCCCCTTTGGGATAATGTCTACATTCCCTCATATTGGGTAAGATTATCAGTGCTTCAAAGTGGACTAAACTTGGATTTCAAAGGTATACAAGCAAATACTACTTGTATTATCATATGGGGTTATTCTAACAGATTTCTGCAAGTCTGAATGTAATTTCCCCTCCTTTATTTTCATGAGAACTAGGGAAGGTCAAGTCTGAGATACTTTCTCAAGTTACATTTCTGCCTCGGACTCGGATTTCTTTTGTTTGACCATTGTCTTGGTTATGCTTCTTCCTCTTGTTCCTCAAAGTACTCATTACAAGGTTGAAGGTTGGTCACTTCTGTCCACACACCCATACTTCCTTTTCTTTCTCTTTTTTTCTCCCTTCTCCCATACCCATGTTCTCCCTGTACCAGACCAGAAATCACAACTAATCATAACAATGGTCAAGAGTTGGCCACCCCAATTTCAGCTTTCTATAATCTAGTAAGAGCACTCATATGAGAAGCTGAGGTTTTTGTTTATCTTGAGTTTGAGCCTTGATTCAAGAAATATCCAGTCCATTCTCAGTATCTCTGAAAATTGCATTTCTTGCTTCACTGAATCAATGGATGGATGAAAAATTAGTCTGGATCATTTTTCCAAATGACATCCTTGGCAAGGAAAGATGGGAACAATCTGAGCCTGAACTGGTGCTGGCTTAGCAAAGGGGAGAGAAGGTCCAGAATTTTCTTTCCAAACTATTGAGAGGCAGATTCCTTTTCCTGACCCTGGCGGAAGATCAGACACAATTACAAGATTACATCTTGGCCAACTGGCTTTTTCCCTTTTTAGGGAGGTAGTCTGGTTTTTATGGCAGGAACTTGGATGATCCCCAGTATCTAAACATGAAGTAAATCCTCTGTTCCTCCTTAGGAAACTTCACCCCCACTTCCATGTCTTTGGACAAATTTTTGGGCTTTAGAATGTGGCTCACCTTTTCCCCCAAAGGTGGGGTTGCTGTTTACTAGGGCGAGTGGAAACAGGGCCCTCTTGCCTTGAACTTAAAAGCTTGGCATTTTTTGATAAGATTTCTTGGAAGCCTGAAAGCTTCTATGTTGTTTTGTGAGCATTCATAGAGTCTGATAAAGTTATTACTTTAATACAGTTTTAGACTTTTTCCCTCAACTTCCAGTTTAGATCAAGGAAAAAAGATTGAAGAAAGACCAAGACTGGTCAGCTTCAAGGGATCGGCCTTGTTTCTTGCTTCAGCTTAGAATGACCCAATGATAAAATGCTTGCTTTTAATCAGGTATGGCACTCTTAGTGTGACACACATGGAAATCTTTAAGACACAAGCTTCAGGGCCAGAGGAAATTATTAACAAAACAAATAGGAAAAAGTGGAGGCTCAACTTTCCTATTGTTCAGACAGGAAATTCCAGGGAACTTGCCAAACAGGATACCTTCTTCTGTCAGCTGCCCCAGGACCACCCTTTAAGCTGTGAAGTTGTATTTGGCTTTATGCAGCCCAAGGAACCATCAAATATAGGACATCTAGAGCTGAGCTTAATTTCACATGTTACCACACTCCATAAAGGATGGTCCAATGTGCCTTTAGTGACAAGTTCTAAGGATTGTGCCAAATACTTAATTTTTCTTGACCTACAACACAACTATTATTCATTTGAGGTCTTGGGACACTCAGAAGATGTTTTTCAAGTTGACATCTTCAATATCTGAGACCAAAGCAAATATTACTCATTCTTCCCTTAATTAGTTGTTTATTGAGTGACTTTTAGCTGAAAAGAAAAATAGTATTGTTTCAAATATAATATTTGCAAATTTTATATGGAATGTGAATAGACATATCAGATGCTGGACTAGTTAAGATGTTGGACTAAGAGTAGAGAGACCCAGGTTTTAATCCCTCCACATACTTTAGCCATTGGAGTTCACTAGCCAACTTTGGGCCAGTTCAGTCTTCCAGTGCAATCTACCTTACATAATTGTTGGGGCATTCTCTAAGTTCCTAAATGAAAGGCAGGGTAGAAAACAAATTCATAAATAAATAATGAATTCTGTAACTGCATACTATGTTGAATTTCTGGGGCTTTCCATTGTTTGCTTAACATATGGCATGACTGCGACCTCCCACCTCGATGTTTAAATGGTAGAAAAGAGTGATGAGATGTATGTAGAGAAAGAAGTGTGGGGAAAAAAGAGAAGATTTTTCAGAGAAGGTAGGAACAATAAACAAATCATGAAAACAACCTAGTCTCTGTTCCTTCCAGATGGAGTTCAAAAAAGGAGTATTGAACTTCAAGAGATACAGGATTAATGTTGGGCTTTGCACTCCTTGGTTCACTTTTCTTCAAATAGTGAAGAAGACTCCAGATGTGCACACTTGTTCTCTTGAAATCTCCAGCCAAAGAAAAGATGTGTTAGGAAAAAGCACAACAAAGAGTTGCCTTGCAATATCATGAACCAAAGAGGGACAACACCTAGATATACAGTACCTTGCTTAAAAGATGGCATGGACAGTGATTTCATAGAAGAAATTCAATTGAGCTGAGTTAAACTAGATGGGTGAACATTTGGATAGTTTCATGCTGTACTCAAAAAGCAGCAGACTTACCTGCTTAAAGTATCCATTTTTAATCAATGTATACAGTGCTATGTATGCTGACATATGTTTGTAAAACTAGGATTAAACAGAAAAGCAGTAAAGAAGCTGAAAATTACAAGAACTATGGAATGCACATACTTGTCATTACATGAATAGAAAAATATGGCCCCATCAAACAGACAGTCACATAATGAAGTGAAATATCTCTTGAAAAGGCTAGGCAGTGGCCATCTGATGCAGAATGAATAGATGAAGGCTGGATAACAACAGTCTTTGATTGGTTACCAAGCATTGGGCTGATGATGTAACTCAGTTCAAAGATGTTAATTGGAAGAAACAGTTTGCAATATGTCAAAGCTGTTGGAAAGCAGCTGAAGAAGACTGTCCTGCAGTGGTTGGATTTGGGCTGATAATGATGATTGCTGTATACGTACAGGTAGTCCTCAACTTACAACAGTTCATGTAGTGACTGTTTAAAGTTACAATGGCACTGAAAAAAGTGTCTTATGACCATTTTTCACATGACCATTGCAGCATCCCCATGGTCAGATGATCAAAATTCATACACTTGGCAACTGACTCATATTTATGACAGTTGTAGTGTCCCAGGGTGATGAGATCACCGTTTGTGACCTTCTAGGATAAGCAAAGTCAATGGGGAAGCAAAGTCAATGAGGAATTTACTTAACAACTGTGGAAAGAAAGGTCGTAAAATGGAACAAAAATCACTTAACAAAAGTCTCACTTAGCAACAGAAATTTTGGGCTCAATTATGGTCATAAGGCAAGAACTACTTGTATATTAGCAGCTGAATGCACATGCATCTCTATGCATACAAAGATCCCATGTCTCATGTACTTCACATTTAAATTGTTTTCTGCTGCATTTCAAGCAAAACTTTTCCAGGGAGGCTATAACAAATTTGAAAACAAAATTAAATGCATTTTTAAAAAAATTGTTGAAAGAATCTCACAGCCTAGTATGATGTTTCTATATGGATTCATAACTGGCTGACGAACCGCACTCAATGTGTAGTCCTCAATGGAGCTGCATCTACATGGAGGGAAGTATGCCATAAGGTACCCCAAGGCTCTGTTTTAGGCCCAACACTCTTCAACTCTTCATCAATGATTTGGATGAGGGGATAGATGGGGAACTCATCAAATTTGCAGATGACACCAAGCAGCAGGAATAGCCATCACTCCAGACCAGAGGATAGGCTTAAGATACAGAAGGATCTTGATAGACTTGAACATTGGGTGCTATCTAACAAAATGAAATTCAATGGTGAAAAAAGTAAGGTTCTACATTTAGGCAAGAAAAAAGAATGCACAAGTACAGTGCATGTGGTACCTTGCTCAATAGTAGCAACTATGAGAGGGATCTTGGAGTCCTAGTGGACAATCATTTAAATATGAGCCATCAGTGTGCAACAGCTTCCCAAAAAGCCAACACCGTTCTAGGCTGCATAAACAGAGGGATAGAATACCACTTTATAATGCCTTGGTAAGGCCACACTTGGAATACTGCATTCAGTTTTGATCGCCATAATGTAAAAAAGACTCTAGAAAGAGTGCAGAGAAGATCAACAAAGAAAATTAAGGACTGGAATCTAAAACATATAAAAATGGTTGCTGGAATTGTGTTATGTCTAGCTTAATGAAAAGAAGGACTGGGTTGACATGATAGCAGGTGCTGTCACAAAGAAGATTGGGTCAACCTATTCTCCAAAGCACTTCAAGGCAAGACAAGAAGCAACAGGTGGAAACTAATCAAGAGGAGAAATTTCCTGACAGAACAATCAATTGAACAACTTGCCTCCAGAGGTTGTGAATCCCCCAACACTGGAAGTTTTAAAGAGTCTGGATAACCATGTGTCTGAAATGGTATAGAGTTTTCTGCCTAAGCAGGGGGTTGGACTAAAAGACCTCCAAGGTCCCTTCCAACTCTGTTATTTTATTCTAAAATATGAGGGGTGAGCAACTATGGCCTATTTACAACCTATGGATTTCAACTCCCAGAATTCCTGAGGCAGTCATAGTTGCCCACCCCTATTCTATATGAAACTAATTTACACAATTACAAGCATTTAAAAACCATAATAGTATAAAGTTGGACAGATAGAAAGCTGGGCACTGATGAAAAAATGTGGACCTGAGAAAAATAAATTTCCTGCACAATTCATCATAATGACAGGATCCCCAATTATAACTTCAAAAAAGGCAACTATGATATTATAGACAACCATCTCTCATCTCTTGATTGGCAACTTCTATTCACTGGATGCAATATTATTGAAGATCATTACAAAATATTTTTACTTGAAGTCAAAAGAGTCATCAAACTATATGTACCAATAACAACTTCCAAAACCAGAAAAAAACAAATTACCCACAACAATAAGGAAGCTTCAATCCAAAAAGAAATCACTTTGGCAGAAAAACAAATCTGGTCAGGTTGCCAACTTCAAAAGCCAATACACAAATTTATGCCACCAGATAAAGACCGAATGCACCAATTATCACATGAAACAAGAGGAAAACCTTCTACACACCAATTACACCCGCGCTTTCTACAATTTTGTAAACAAACTAAAAGACTCAAGGACCAACCCACCCTTGAAAGGACCTAATGGTAAAGACTGCAACAATGACACCATTAAAGCCAACCTTTTTAACACATTCTTTGGCTCAGTATTTGTAAACAGCAATGGGTCATGCTCAGTATTTCCTAGTCGAACCACAGACAACTACAATGATCTAATACATATCGATTTTACAGAAGACTATATTGAAAAAGCACTGCGCAATCTAAAACCATCCCCATCCTCTTCACTGATGATGTAAAGCTATTCAACACCACAGACAATACTGCTACCCTTCAAAAAGACCTTGACTATGTATCAGAATGGTCAAACAAATGGCAACTTCAAATCTCAACAATGCTCTGTCTTACATATTGGCAAAAGAAAATCAGAAAATAAAATACAAGCTGAATAGTCAAGACCTTGTTGATGATCCAAACTCTGTCAAGGACCTTGGAGTGCTCATCTCTAATGATCTAAGTGCTAGAGCCCACTGTAACTACATAGCCAAAAAGGCATTAAGAGTTGTTAACCTAATCCTATGTAGCTTTTTCTCTGGTAATATCGCACTACCAACTAGAGCATACAAAACATTTGCTAGACCAATACTTGAATACAGCTCATCAGTCTGAAACCTGCATTATGTATCTAATATTAATACAGTTGATAAAGTCCAGAAATATTTCACAAGAAGAGTTCTCCACTCCGCTACTTGTTGCAGAATACCTTATGCCACCAGACTTGAAATTCTAGATCTAGACAACCTACCATGTTTCTCCAACAATACGACCTCCCCCAATAGGAAGACCCAGCATGTTTTCTAGGCATAAAATGAATTTAAGCATCTCCCCCCAAATTTAGGCCTATTTTAAAACATGCAAAATGAGGGTAAGGGCAGGGGGACTTGCCGTTAGGAGCGCCCTGCGGGCCGCAATTCCTCACCAGCAGCTGCTCCTAATGGGCGATCATGGCAGAGCGTGGAGAGCTCCCTACTCCTGCCAAGCACCTTTGCAGCAGACCCAAGACTTTCAGCGCCCGCCGCTGTTGATTTCCCTTCTGCCCATGCCGCCACCACGTTTGGAGCTGCCACTTCCATGTTTGGAGCACCGCTGCTGTTTGGAGCTGCTGCTTCTGCATTTGGAGCTGCTGCTGCATTTGGAGCTGCCGCTTCCACGTTTGGAGCGCTGCCGCTGTTTGGAGCACTGCTGCTGTTTGGAACTGCTGCTTCTGCATTTGGAGCTGCCGCCGCGTTTGGAGCTGCCACTTGCGCGTTTGGAGCATTGCCGCTGTTTGGAGTTGCCATGTTCACATTTGGAGCTGCCACCGCATTTGGAGCTGCCGCTTCCACGTTTGAAGCACTGCTGCTGTTTGGAGCACCACTACCATTTGGAGCGCTGCTGCCACTCCAAACACAGCAGCAGCTCCAAACATGGAAGTGGCAGCTCCAAACACGATGGCGGTGCTCCAAATGGCGGCGGCACTCCAAATGGCAGCGGCACTCCAAACACGGAAGCAGCAGCTCCAAACATGGCGGCGGAATGGGCAGAAGGGAAAGAAACAGCGGCAGGTGCCAAAGGTCTTGGGTCTGCAGCAAAGGTGTTTGGTGGGAGTAGGGAGCTCTCTGTGCTTCGCCATGATCACCTGTTAGGAGCGGCTGGTGGTGAGGCTGCCCGTGGGGTGCTCTAGATGAGGATGCAAGGGGGGGGATTAAGTCACCCCCCAAAAGACGGCCTAGCTGTTTTTTCAGGGCTCAAAAAAATATAAGACCCGGCCTTATTTTATGAGAAACATGGTAGAACTACGCCACCTTCGGTCTGATCTTAGTATATAAAATTATACATTGCAATGTCCTATCTGTCAATGAATACTTCAGCTCAGGGGTGGTATTCAAATTTTTTAACAACTGGCTCTGTGGGTGTGGCTTAGGTGGTGGGCATGGCTTGATAGCCATGTGACTGGGTGGACATGGCTTGGTGGTCATGTTATTGGCTGGGTGTGGCCAATTCAATATCACTCACATTGAGGCACGCATCTCCTCGCCTGGCTTCTCATGACTGTGGGGATGTTGCAACAATCATAAGTGTGAAAAATGGTCATAAGTCACTTTTTTCAGTGCCATTGTAACTTTGAATGGTTACTCCACACAAGCAAAGTACCAACAAAGGAGGAAAAAAAAAAACTCCAGAGAAATTTCAGAGACAGGAAGTCTAGTCCTGCCAAGAATGTAATAAGGGTTAACGGAGAGGCAGTTTCTGTAAGCAACAAATGTTCTGTAAGCAAATGTTTCCCTCCTGCCTTCCTTACAGGATTAGGCCAGTAATTTCTTCCAACAACCGGTTCTCTGAACTGCTTAGAATGTTAACATAGATGAATAGGTATGAACTGGTAGAATCCCACCTGTTATGTCCTGAGAACTCTAGGAGTTCTCACTCAGGTCCGCTCACTATGCGTGGGCGTTCTTCCCTTCACTCATTGGTTGGTTCTCCCCAGCAGCCAGCTATAAAAGCAGGCTGCGGGGTCCCACCAGTTGCTGATTGCTGTGAGCCAGTTCCCAGGCGTGGCAAGCACGATCAGCCCTTTATTGTTATAATAAAGTATTGTTGCACTCATGCTCTGGTTCAGCCTCTCTTTTCCCAAACTTAACACTGGCGACGAAGGTGGGATGGCTACCAGAAGCACCATGCAACCGCTGAGTCACTAGCCGCCGATCCGCAGCCAGAGAGAGCGATCGGCCGGCGATAAGAGCAACGCTGATCCGCAGCCAGAGAGAGCGGTCAGTAAGCAAAAAGAGCAAACAAAAGAGCAAACGCTGACCCGCTGACAGAGAAAGCGGCCAGCAAGCAATAAGAAGCGAACGCTGATCCGCAGCCAGAGAGAGCGGTCAGAATCGAAAGTTAGAAGCGTCTGTAGCCACTTGTTAGCCCAGCTACAGGGAAAGTGAAGCGCTGCGAGCCGCAGCCGCTCAGTATTAGGCGCGAAATTCAAACGGTTGTCATTTGAATTTCAAACCTAAAAGGCACAGCACAGCGCTGTAGTCCAGTCACTGACGCCCACACAGGCGCGAATCCAAACGCCGCCAACGGCTAACAGCCAAACGTGGTTAACCCAGAGAGAAAGAGAGGATTGCGAAAAGCCTCTCCTGAGCTGAAATCACTTGCCTGCCACAGGCACTAAAACATTGTCTGCTGCCCCAGAGAGATTTTTTCCACAGGTTATTCTACCGGTCCCAGCACCATGAGTTCCAATCCAGTCTTCCCAGCGTTCAAACCAGACGAGGAGAAGTGGGAATCGTATAAGAACCGCTTTAATCATTATATCGATGCAGTTGGCCTGGCGGATGCTGGAGAGCATCGGAAAAAATCGTATTTCCTAATCTACTGTGGAGCCACCGTCTACGATACTGCCACAGCACTCGTGGCTCCACGGGAGTTGAAAAACGTTCCGTGGTCTGAGTTACTTGAAATCCTCACTAACCACTATTCTCCCAGGCCCTCACAGATTGCCAGGAGATTCACCTTCCGTATGCGGAAGCAATCGGGCAAGGAGACCATCAATCAATATATGGCCGCTCTCAGAACAGCAGCACTGCATTGTGGGTTTGGAACCTACCTGGAGGACATGCTCCTCGATCAACTAGTCTGCGGGGTCAAGGACCTCCACCTGCAGAGGCGCCTTCTCGCCAAAAAAGACCTCAACCTCGCACAAGCAGTCGAGGAGGCCTTAGCAGCGGAGCTGGCAGCGAACTCAGCCACCGAAATCCAGGGCCCAAGCGCCAAGCTGACATCACTTCCAGTCCACTCCGAGGAGGTGGTAGCCAAGGAAACCATCAGTGATGAAAGCGACATCCACCGCCTCTCCAACGACAGACGGCCGCAGGTAGGAGCCAAACAAGAAAACATCGGTCCGCCCAAGCATATCACCCTGTGCCTAGCCTGTGGGGGATCTCATCAGAGGGCCACCTGCAAGTTTAAAGGAGCCACCTGCAATAACTGCCATAAAAGGGGACACATCGCGAGAGTCTGCCAAGCCCCCCAAAGCTCAGCACAAAGATACCCCCCCTCGCACTCGGGACCACAGAGGCAAGTATTGAACTGTCGCACGCACCACCTTGCCAAGCACACTTGCCACACTGTTAGTAAAATTTCTCTCTCCGTTTCCCTAGAAGGTAAACCGTGCCGCATGGAGGTTGACACAGGGTCAGCGCTCTCAATTATCTCGTGGAACACCCTCAAGAGGCTCCAACCAAGCCTATCCACTAGCCGGCTCCAGAGATGCCAGTTTAGCCTGAAGGACTACCAGGGGAAGACCATTCCTGTAATCGGCAGAGGCAAGTTCCTTGTCAGTTTTAAAGCTTTTAAAGGTCACCTACCTCTAGTGGTAGTTAACGGCAATCTACCCACCTTATTGGGGCTCGATTGGTTTCCCCATCTCGGCCTAGGGCTAACAGGAGTCCATGCTGTCTCAACCTCAGACACTGACTCCTTATTCGCTGATTACTCAGATGTATTCAGTGAGGAGCTGGGGTGTTATAACGGTACCCCCATCTCATTTTCAGTTGACCCCCAGGCAGTCCCAATCAGGCTAAAACCGCGTAGGGTCCCATTTGCTATCCGGCCAAAACTAGATGCGGAATTGGATAAACTGTTAAAACAAGGGGTCATTGAGCCAACAGATTTCGCCAAATGGGAGACGCCCATTGTCACTCCCCTCAAAAAAGACGGTAGCCTGAGAATTTGCTCGGACTACAAGACGACAATCAATAAATTTTTACAAGTTAGCGCTTATCCTGTGCCCGTCATTCAGCATTTATTACACACATTCGAACCGGGCAGCATTTTTGCTAAATTGGACATGTCTCAAGCATATCAGCAGTTCCCTGTAGATAACCAAACAGCGGAACTCCAGACCATTGTCACTCACAGGGGTGCCTTCCGATGCAAGCGTCTCCAATTTGGCGTAAGTGTTGCCCCAGGTATTTTTCAATCCCTCATGGAGCGGATTTTGTAGGGCCTCCCTGGTGTAGTACCCTACTTCGACGACATCTTAGTCTCGGCCAGGGACAGACCCCAACTCTTCCAGAGAGTTCGAGCAGTGTTAGAGAGGTTCAGACAGCATGGCCTCAAGTTGAAAGAAGAAAAATGTGCCATTGCCACTAGACAGGTGGACTTTCTGGGTTATAAAATTGACGCCTCTGGCATTCACCCCCTGGAGTCCAAGGTTAAGGCAATCCACGAGGCACCCACTCCAACCTCCAAAACTGAGCTACAGGCTTTCTTGGGGCTATTGAACTTTTACGCATCCTTCTTGCCCCATAAAGCATCAGTAGCTGAACCCCTACACAGATTACTGGATAAAAAGTCACCGTGGCACTGGGGGCACAAAGAAGACCATGCTTTTCACGCCGTCAAATCACTACTCACGTCAGAGGTGGTACTTATTCAATTCGACCCTAACCTCCCTTTAGTGTTGGCAGCAGACGCATCCCCTTTTGGAATTGGGGCGGTACTAAGTCACAGGCTCCCCAATGGCGCCGAGGCTCCCATCGCCTTTTTCTCAAGGACGCTCTCTGCAACGGAGCGCAATTACAGCCAGATCGATAAGGAAGCCCTAGCAGCTGTTGCAGCCGTGAAAAAATTTCACGAATTTCTTTTTGGCCATTTTTTCGAGCTGGTCACGGACCACAAGCCCCTCCTGGGCCTACTAGCCGGGGACAAGCAGACCCCTCAAGTCCTTTCCCCTAGGATGACAAGGTGGACCCTCTTCCTAGCAGCCTATTCCTACAGACTTATACACCGCCCGGGAAAAACACTGTCCCACGCTGACGCTCTCAGTTGCTGCCCCTTGCCGGCTCCGGCTGAAGACCCTGCTCCTGTCCACGCTATTTTTGAGATCACCCAGTTGGACCTACCCATCACTGCCCTTGACATTGCTGCTAAAACCAAGGCAGACCAAACGCTCGCCCAGGTGCTCGACTGGGTGAGGAGGGGGTGGCCGGGTGGCAATGTTGAAAACAAATTCACACCTTTCAAGACTCGCATGCAGGAGTTGTCCAGTTTGCAGGGCTGTCTGCTATGGGGCACTCGAGTGGTCATCCCGACCTCACTGCGTACCCGAGTTCTGGAAGCGTTGCACGAGGGACACCCTGGCATCGTGAGAATGAAGGCATTAGCACGCAGCTACGTGTGGTGGCCGGGTCTCGACGAGGACGTTGTCAATTGGGTAAGTTCCTGCAGCATTTGCCAGGAATCCCGTCCTGCTCCCCCCATTGCCACCCCTACTAGATGGGAAAGCGCCAGCGCTCCTTGGTCCAGAATTCACATCGACCTGGCCGGCCCCTTGCATGGGAGGATGTTCCTAGTGGTCGTGGACGCCTATTCTAAATGGATTGACGTAGCACAGCTATCCACGACCACCACACTAGCAATCACCAACGTGTTAACATGCCTGTTTGTAACGCACGGGCTACCCGACTCCATTGTCTCCGACAATGGCCCACAGTTCGCATCGACCGAGTTCAGCCGTTTCGTGGCCAACCTGGGCATCCGCCACATTTTCACAGCCCCATTTCATCCTGCCAGTAACGGATTGGCTGAAAGGGCCGTCAGGACCACTAAAGAAGCCCTGGCTAGGTTCAGCAGGGATGACTGGCACCACAAACTCTCGCGGTTCCTGATGAGCCAGCACTCAACTCCCTGCTCAGCCACCAATAAGTCCCCAGCTGAGCTCCTGATGGGCAGGCGCCTGAGGACTGTATTGGACAGACTTCACCCTCAATACTGCCCTGACTCTCCCCTCGCTTCCACATCGGGGTTAGACATTTTATCTTACAGGAGCCAGTATTCGCGAGGAACTTCGCTGGAGACCCCCTGTGGATCCCGGGCGAGATCGTAGCCATCACCGGACCGCGGTCGTATCGGGTCAGACTGGAGGATGGCCGCGTCTGGAGAAGGCACATAGACCAACTACGGAGGCGCCTCAGCACCCTCGCCAGCAGAGATCCAGAGTCACACGATGAAAGGAGATCTCATCTGCAGCCCCACATCCACATCATGCCCGGCGACCAGTTCACACCAACAGCCGGTCCCGAAGGCCCGAACACGGACAGCGGCACCCAGACGGTTGACCAGCCCGATCCAGTCCACGGGAACTCATCTCCAGTGACCAACCCTACGAGCCCCGGGAATTCCCGAACCGAGGGGCATACTGATGACACTTTGCCGGCTCTGCCTTCCCAGGCAGACCCCGAACGGACAGACAGTGTTCCAGAGCTGCGCCGTTCCGGGCGCCAACATAAACCTCCTGCCTACCTCAAAGACTATGCGTGTTCGCATCTGGGGGGAAGGGGTGTTATGTCCTGAGAACTCTAGGAGTTCTCACTCAGGTCCGCTCACTATGCGTGGGCATTCTTCCCTTCACTCATTGGTTGGTTCTCCCCAGCAGCCAGCTATAAAAGCAGGCTGCGGGGTCCCACCAGTTGCTGATTGCTGCGAGCCAGTTCCCAGGCGTGGCAAGCACGATCAGCCCTTTATTGTTATAATAAAGTATTGTTGCACTCATGCTCTGGTTCAGCCTCTCTTTTCCCAAACTTAACACCACCCCTGCTTCAGCTTCAACCATAACAATACAAAAGCACACAATAGATACAAACTCAAGGTAAACCACACCAAACTTGATTTCAGGAAATACGACTTCAGCAACAGAGTGGTCAATGTCTGGAATACTCTACCTGACTCTGTGGTTTCTTCCCCAAACCCCAAAAACTTTAACCTTAGACTGTCTACTATTGACCTCACCCCTTTCCTAAGAGGTCTGAAGGGGGCGTGCATAAGTGCACCAACGTGCCTACCGTCCCTATCCTATTGTGTTTTTTTTCTTCTTATATGTATCCATTTCATGTATTCATAACTATGTTCATACTTATACCTGTTATCTTATAATCACTTGACAAAATAAATAAATAAAAATAAAATAAAATTCATCACTGCCTCCTTGACAAGTGCTTTCAAATGTCATTCTGATTTTATCATTGTCAAGTCAGGAAGTCAACTCAGAAACAACACAAGGAGAAATGTGAAAGAAATTCTCGAGCATTTGAAAGGGCAGGAAAATAGAATGCAGTTTCTATTTTTTCACAGGGAAGAAAACCTTAAGAAAAGTGAAAGATTTTTGTGCAATTGTTAACAGCAGTTGTTTGGGAAACATGTTTGCTTCAAGGCCTATTCACTTAATGTTTCCATGAAAAGAAGAATCTGAAGTGGATGGTGAGGTCAGGCTATCTAAAGCTCTGCAGCTGTTTGGTGGCCCTCTTTAGCACAAGGCGTGCTTGCCAGGGCTAATTGCTCATTAGAAAAGCTTTTTAATGAGAAATGGAAGAATTGATGGGTGCTCCTTTTCTTTTCTTTTTTTCCTGGCTCCTTTCAGCTGGCAAGTTTTCTGTTTGCTTTGAGTGGAGGTCAAAAGAGGGCTGTTTTTGTTATCTTCCCAACTGTTTACTTTGAGAGCAAGCTTCCTAGTGCTGGGCAAAACCCTGATCTAGAAGGTACTTGAACTGGACTCCCATGCAATGAGGAAACCCAATGGGAAGGGATGGACCAAGTCTCTTGGCAAATGGGGCTTTGCAGATCATTGTGTGGGATGTCCTCATCCAGAGGCTGCCAACTTTGGCTTATACATGCTGAAAATGAGCATCACACAAGGGAGGTGCATGGACAGCATTATCTACAACTTTGGGAGGGGAATAGACAAATATATGATGAAAAGATGCATGTTACAATTGATTTGATTCTGAGACTTCAGTCCTGTTTGAGATCAAGAGGTAGTTCCTGTTTTGAGAAAATGTATTTTGAGAAAATTTAGGGTCTCCTGCTTGGGCAGGGGGTTGCACTAGATGACCTACAAGGTCCCTTCCAACTCAGATTATCTGTTATCTGTATTCTGATTAATATTTCAGTGTGTTTCCAAGCTGTTACTGGATTGGCCAAACAGCCTTTGAAAATATATGTTTATGCTGCCTAGAACGACTGATTATTCCCTCTGAACTCTTGCTTATGACAATTGGATCAGGATGAAACAAATGCCTTAAAATGATATATTATTTATGCAGAACTAACTATGCAGATATCTTCTGAATTAATCAAACACTGAGATGTTTTTCTGACAAATGGCTTTTCTCTGCATATTCTAGGCAGAAATATTGAATGTGAATATCTAAAAGGTTTTTTTCCTTAAGATCATGCCTATGTGTATATAAGAAATTGTATGTATTTGTGCACACATGTTCATGTGTGTGTACATTTGTGTCTACACACAAACCACTCCTATGCTGACAGATTTGTTTACCTTCTAATTTTATTTCTTTGGTGTTGGTTTGTTTATTTTTCCAGTTGTGTTCTTTTTAGTTTACATCTGTTTATTTTGCAATGTTTATTATTCCATTTATTAAATTATGCCTTTGTTACTTCCTTTTTGCTAGGTTTTACGAACTTATTTCATTCTGGTAAGAATAGCAGTGATGAAAATCTAACTGTGTCACTCAGCTACACCACAAATATTCCCAGCCAGTAAAATAATGGATTCAGGTGAAGGGATAGATGAGATATATGTATAAAAAAATTCCATTAACCAGCTGATATAGTTTAGACAAGACCTTTCTCAGTTTCCTTTAGCCACGGAAAAAGCATTGACACCTGGCCTCAGTTCCTCATTTGTAAATGTTACTATTACCCATGGAGCTGAAGTGAACGCAAACCCCATAATATCTGAGAAGTATTATGCAAATTGTGCTTGCAAAGAACTGACATCTAATCATGACTTCATCAGTTTATATTAGTCTCTGCTGTCTTTCCATTAAGCCATCTATCACCACCCAAAAACACATGGGCTGACTAATGCAGAAATGAGCAACATTTGAAATTACCATTAATGTGGAAAGGGGAAGGTAGCAATTGGAGCCATTATGCAAAAGTCAGGGGGCATGTCATACACATAATATTAATAATAATTACAAAATACAAACACTTGCAAATAGAAATAGAGCAATTATGGCAAAAGAAAGCAAAGGGAATAGTAATAGTAATAGGCACCTTAGATGCAATCCCAGAATGACTTGAACGTCATCAGCATTGACAAATTCACCATCGGTCAATTGCAAAAGGCAGCTTTACTTGGAACAGCTTACATTCTGCAACAATATCTCTAACATCATCAAATATCAACAACTGCCTATCCCAGGTCCTTGGGAGCACTCAATAGGTGGATAAAAATGCTAAATGCCATCTGAACATCTGGCTGACTGTGTGACAATGCAATATTAATAATAATTAGATGCAGGGCTCCCCTTTTTTTCTGAGAAAAGGATGCAATTTAGGCTATTCCAAACTGTGAGTATGACCTATTTGATTGGAAGCTGCATGGCTGATTTGGGGAAATTGTGTTTTAAAAGGTTCTGTAGGCTACAAAAAAAGAGGATTGGGGTTTCTGTATGAATGTTTAGCTGGTTTATCTATTTTGGAACTATGAATCCATCAGTGAGGACCAAAACTCTCTCCTACCTCTAAGCCTGTATGTATGGACAACACAAACTACATAACACCTTTCTCTCTTTCTCCAGGATTTTGAACAATAACAAAATAACAACCCTGAAGAATGGCACTTTTTTGGGACTCCATGCTCTTGAAAAGCTGTAAGTACCAATTCTTGCTTCTTCTTTTAAAAAAGCTAGGCTACTAGTGATGCTCTCAAGAATTAGTAACTAAACTGTAGTGAAAGTGAACTTGGAATGGTTGTGGACACATGTATGCATACACCTGTGCCTATGTATCTGTGTGGAAGTCTCGTATGGCCATAGGAACTGGAAGACAAAGTGTTTACACGGGCTAATGTTTTGGCAAAGGAAAAGCAAAATGCATTTGAACATAACTGCAAATATTGTGTGGTAGGATTGTAGTACTTGTTTACTGGTGGATCTGCTGGTCTTTATTTGTGTTTGTGGTGTTTTATTGACCACTTCATGTAGGTTGCATGGTGTCTTTCTACTTTGGCCACAGTTAAACACATTAGAATCAGGAGAAGAGTTTTCTGCCTCTTGCTTTATTGAACTTTTTAGAAAAAGTAATTATAGCATAATTCCTGGGCAAGAATTATATACAGGTAGCCCAGAATAATAGTTTTGAATCACAGGCTTGTTTAATTAATGCGTAAAAATAATTATAAGTTGCAGTAGAAGAAATATAGTTTTAGGTCTTGGGTATTCATTGTTTCACTATAGTCTGCATTCGCCCGAAGTAATTTTGAGTATTTTGGATACATTTTAAGACAAATGGAGCAGATAGACAGAGAAAAAGAATGAAGATGATCAGAAGATAGATAACATAACCCCAGCAGATAGAGATTTCAAGCATCTTTGGAATTTATGGATCTACCAACAGATCCTAAATAAGACACTCCTAGACCAAAGATGATCTTTCAAACTGGTACTTTTCCCAGCTGTCCCAAGTTAAATCCCTTATCTAAATTACTTTTCCTGGAAATATCCTCAGCTTTAGTGGATCACCCATTTATTCAAAGGGTTTACTGCACCTCTAATGTTACAGGAGAGATTAGCCACAGTGGACTCTAGGAAAATTGGGAAACCCCCAGGTCAGATTGTATTTAAAAAAAAAACATAAAAAGAGCTTGGACCTTTATTGTTAGATGCTAAACTCCTGAAGGAATGGCAGATATAAGTCATTTTTTAGAAAGGGGGCCTTTCCCTATTCATTTTCTAAGGTTTATATAATGGTTATTTTGAAAATCGGAAAGGACCTTACAAGTTGTGTGAGATATAGCCTAATATTCACGTTCAGTGTAGGTGCAAATATTCTGACTGCAACTTTGACCTAAAGATTGAAGAAGACTGTTGTCTATAATGTATATATAGTTTACACACTCATACTGATAAAATAGTATGTAAAACAGTACACCCACACCCACAAACACACCTTAATTTATTTGCGGTGGAGTCAGGGCACTGAGTGGAGCTGAGCATTTACTGGCTGAATGCCCTTCCTCACACTTATGCAGAGTTTGCAGCAGATATTTTCTCCTTGTGCCCTGAGAAACATCTGCTGCCTTAGATTGAACTTTCAACCTTCCAAGTAGGAAGCAAGTGTCTTCACTTCTAGACCTGCTCAATTTTTAAATATATACATGAAAGTTTTGATGCCCCACAAAATCAATTAGAATCACCTAATGTTGTTCATTCTACTTGCTCACCCTTGCTCACCCTCACCTATCTCCTTGAATTCTATTGTTACACCTGCAGTTGAAGCTTACTGCCACTCTCCTGCTCCTATAGCAGTTCTCTTTAAGGTCTTCCCTCCCCCCAAAAAGGAGAAGAGAAGGAAGTTTAGTTCCTGATTATATCAATTTCTGTTTTGCTCTTGAGGGGCCCAGAAACATTCCAAATGAATTAGACCAATAGTTTTAAGAGGAGTCGATCATAAAAAACAACTTTCTCAGACCAACAAAGTCAACTTTCTTATCTGAACAGGCATTCTCTGTCGTAGGAAGAGATTTATACCTTCTTGTCCTCGTCCTCCAAATGTGGGTTTAATCTTTACATAGGCATGTTTGGGATAGGTGAGAAAGAACTCACATCGGAGGGTTTATGTTTGGAGATGCTGAGTTTAAGCTGAGTCCCCATTGTCAAATGTATGACTGTGACTTATTATGCTGCTGAATGAGGCTTGAAAGTATGGCTCTTTCTGGTTTTAGAGTTGGATGGAGGAATATTCACTGATATTGAAAAAGGGATGCTTGAAAAATCAGATCAGGCACAGACTGACTAGATCTGATTCTGACTGGAGAAATGAATTCTTTGGAGCATGATTATCTTTTTTGGCTATTCACTTATCTGCACATGTATGATGTTTATTTCTTGCCTAGAAGTCTAAGGTTACAGTTTTTGGGGTTTGGGGAAGAAACCACAGAGTCAGGTAGAGTATTCCAAACATTGACCACTCTGTTGCTGAAGTCGTATTTTCTGCAGTCAAGTTTGGTGCGGTTAACCTTGAATTTGTATCTATTGTGTGCTCTTGTATTGTTATGATTGAAGCTGAAGTATTCATTTGCAGGTAGGACATTGCAATGTATGATTTTAAATACTGTATTTAGATTGGACCGGAGGCAGCATAGTTCTAGGTTTTCTAGGTCTAGAGTTTCAAGTCTGGTGGCATACAGTATTCTGCAATGAGTAGAGGAGCAGAGAACTCTTCTTGTGAAATATTTCTGGACTTTTTCAATTGTGTTAATATCAGCTACATGATATGGGTTCCAGACTGGTGAGCTGTATTCAAGTATAGGTCTAGCAAATATTTTGTATGTTCTAGTTAGTAGTGTGATATTACCAGAGAAGAAGCTACATAGGATTAGATTAACAACTCTTAATGCCTTTTTGGCTATGTAGTTACAGTGGGCTCTAGCACTTAGATCATTTGAGATGAGTACTCCAAGGTCCTTGACAAATTTTGGATCATCAACAAGGTCTTGGCTATTTAGCTTGTATTTTATTTTCTGATTTTTTTCTGCCAATATGTAAGACAGAGCATTTATTTGTTGAGATTTGAAGTTGCCATTTGATTGACCATTCTGATACATAGTCATGGTCTTTTTTGAGGGTAGTAGTATTGTCTGTGGTGTTGAATAGCTTTACATCATCAGCGAAGATAACACAATTGCTCTTAATATGAAGAGTATGTAGAGTAGAGTAGAGTATGAAGAGGGTTGGTCCTATAACACTGCCTTGGGGGACACCACTGTTGACAGGTACAGAATTTGATAGGACTCTCCCAATTTTGACCATTTGTTGTCTATTTGACAGGAATGCTTCTATCCAGTTAAACCAGTTCATTTTTACACCTTGTTCTTCCAATGCTTGCATAGATTTAAGTTCACTCTTTTCATTCAATATCTCACCAAACTGTTTGTTCCTTTTTATACATTATTGGACAAGAAAAGGCTTCAATAGTTGATATCCATATTGGAATTTTTAAGTAATATTGTCTTTTTATCTTCTCCCAGTTCAAAAACAATGCCTCTCACATATAATGTCTTCTGAAATACCCCTGTGTTTTAGTTCCTTTATACCAGAGAAAGGCATGCCATCCCAACAGCAAGTCATGGCCTTCTAAAGTCAATAGTCTACTGTTCCTTAGTGTTATCCATTCCTTTACCCACATCAAACTTGTCACCTCGTAATATAACTCCCAATTGGGCAAGACAAACCCTCCTCTTATTCTTGCATCTTGTAACAATTTTAATTTTATTCTTGCTTTTTTACCCTGCCAAATATATTTCAACACAATTCTATTTAAATCTTCAAAAAACTCTTTCCCTAGTCGAATAGGAATTGTCTGGAATAGATATAAAACTCTAGGCAATATATTCATCTTAATTGTAGATATTCTCCCAGTCAATGATAGTTGCAGTTTTTCCCATTTTATCAGGTCTGTCGCAATCTGCTGTTTGAGTTTAACATAGTTATCATCCTTCAGTGTACTACATCTTGGTGTAATATGTATCCCTAAATATTTAACCTTGTTTGTGACCTGTATTTTTAAAACTTCTTCTAACTCTTTCTTTTGTCTTGCTAACATATTCTTTGTTAATATCTTAGTTTTGTCTTTATTTATTCTCAAACCTGCTACTTTTCCATATTCTTCCATTTTTTCTATTAATTTGGGTGCTCTTTTCCAATGGGTCTTCTAATATAAATACTAGGTCATCTGCAAAATCTTGCAATTTATACTTCTCCTTTTTAATTTTCATTCCTTTTTTTTCTTTTTCTTCTCTAATATTCCTATTCAACACTTCCAATGTTAACACAAACAGCAAAGGTGACAGTGGACAGCCTTGCCTTGTCCCTTTTCTTATATCTATGGATTCTGTTAATTCTCCATTCACCAACACCTTTGCAGTTTGTTCATGGTATATGGTTTCAATGGCTTGGATATTTTTTTTTACCAAAGCCCATTGTATCAATTGAAGTAAAATAAATTGCCAACTCACATTGTCAAAGGCTTTTTGTGCATCTAGAAACATCAAGGCCATTTGCTTCTCAGGATGTGCTTCATAATATTCCAAAGTATCCAAAATAATTCTCACATTGTCTTTGATTTGTCTCTTTGGCAGAAATCCATTTTTGTCATTATGGATAAAATTATTTAAGTATCTTTTTAGTCTTTCTGCCAAAATTGAAGCAAAGATTTTATAGTCTGAGTTTCAGTAGGGATATAGGTCTATAATTTTTAACTTGCTGCAGGTCTGTACTTTCCTTTGGTATAAGTGTAATGTATGCTTCTGACCATGTTTTTGGTATTCTTTTCTTTAACATAACTTCATTCATAACTTCTAAAAGATGAAAATTCAATATTTCCTGAAAAGTCTTGTAAAATTTTACTTGGCAAACTATCTGGACCTGGTGCTTTCCCAACATTCTGTTTTTTTAAAGCTTCTGTTAATTCCATCATTGTTATACTCCCTTTTAACATTGTTTCAATATGTTTAGGTATCTGAGGTAAGTTCGCTTTTTGTAGCTATTGCTTAACTTTTTCTTCTTGAATATTCTCTTGAAAGTACAGTTTTCCGTAGTAATCTTGTATAATTTTTTTCCTCTCCTCATTTCAATAGCAAACCTGTCCTTTGTTTATTGATTGACTAATCCTTCTTGCTTCTCTTTCCTTTCTCAGTTTATAAGCTAGCCATCTACCTGGTTTGTTTGCATCTTCAAAGTAATTCTGATTAGCATTTTTAATTTTTTGTGCTAGTTCCTCTTTTTCCATTTGTCCCATTTTATATTTAATTATATCCATTTTATTTGTAATGTCTTTTTGGTGGGGACTTCTGCAAGTCTTTTCCAATCTTTTGTAATCGTCCTCTAATGTTTTGAATGTCTTTTTCTGTTTTATGTTTCTTCTAGTATAATCTATTATCAAGCCTCTTGTGTAGGCCTTCATCGTGTCCCAGAGATTCTGTAAAGGTGTGTCCTCTTTTCTATTTTCTTTAAGGAAAAAAGCAAGTTCTTTCTCTATTTTCTGTTTAAAATCTTATTCTTTTAATACCGTATTATTTAAAGTCCATCGAGATCTCCTCTTATATCCTTTCCAAATGACTGACACCAGATTATGATCTGCCCAAGTGCTTGTTTCTATTTCAATATGTCGTACATTAGCCAATAATTCTGCTGACATCCATATCATATCTATTCTAGACCAGGATATATGCCTGTTTGAATAAAAAGTAAATTACTTACTTTCCCCATTTCTGTCTCTCCATGTATCTTTTAAATTGAATTCTTCTGTTATTCAAAAAAAGGATTTTGGTAGTATCTTTCTAGCTTTCTTTGTTGATTTCTGTGTTTTATAGTCCAACCGGTCATTAATTATTCCATTAAAGTCTCCCATCATACAAATATTAACATAGTCCAATTCAATTATTTTCATGTGTAATTTTCTGTAAAATTCTTATTATCATTCGGGGCATAAATTGCAATTAAAAGTGTTTTAACACTGCTATCCATTATTTCCACCATCAAAATCCTTCCATCATCATTTGTGTAGATTAGTTCTGCCAAAATCGTTTAATATATTATACTACACCCCCTTTTTTGGATTGTGCCAGTGACATAAACAATTTCTCTAATTTTTCTTGTTTTAGTATATATTCATGCTGTTTTTTAATATGTACCTCTTGTAAGCAGATTATGTCAAGTTTTAATTTCTCTAATTTATGAAATGCTTTCCTTCTTTTTGTAGCCAAATTAAGTCTATTTATGTTAATTGTAATCAATTTTCTTTCATCCATGTTAAGCTTTATAAGAGGGTTTATTGCTCTGGTAGATCTCAATTCTTGTTGTTCTCTGGGATCACCGCCTGCTGCACCTTCTTCTTTTTCTTTTTCAATTACTGCTATAAACTCCTCTTGGAATTCAATTAATGACTCTTTCTTTCTTGCTTCTGCCTCCTTTCCTCTAAAGTATTCTAAGTAGAATAGCTCAGCTTTTTCAACTGTGTCAATTCCGTGTCTTTGTTCCTGCCAAGTGAACAAAGAGGCCTTCTGGCATCAACCATCTGTAGTTTACTCCTCTTTTAAGTAACTCTTTGGTCAAAAATAAATATTCTCTTCTCATCTCTCTTACTCTGCTTGGTATCTGTTTCAGCACCACAATTTCTTTGTCTTTATATTTTAGTGTTTTCTCTCCCACCACCTGGAGTATCTGTGTCTTAATATTCTTCTTAGTAAATCTAATGTGAACTTCTCTTGGTAGTCTATTCCTTGTTACATATCTTGTATAGACATGAAACATTTCATCCATCCCATCCATCATCTTTCTTTGGTTATTTCCAGTGCTTCTGCCAATATTTCTGTTATTATTTCAACAAGGTTTTCACCCTTTCCTTCTTTTATATTTTGAAATCTTAGATAAAATTCTGATTTATCTATTTCCCATCCTAATGATTCACATTTACCCTTCTCGACATTGCTCAATCAAATATCAATATCTCAAATTTTCTTATCTTTGTATATCTTCTTCAAATTTTTAAAATCTGTCTTCATATTTCATCATCATTTGTTGAATATTTTCCACTTTCTCATCTGTCTTTTCAATTTGTTGCTCAATCTTCTGAATTCGCTGCATAATCATCTGCAATGTCACTTCCTTCCTTTTCTCTTTTTCCTGTTGTAATATTATCTGTATAGATCATTGTCCTCCAGATGGTGAGGGGGTTGGTATCGAAGAAGCTGAAGCTGTTGTCTTTCTACTCACCTTGTAGTGCTTACCTGTAAAGAATGAGAGAGAGAAAAGAAAGAAAAAAGAGGAAAAAAGAAAGAAAGAAAGAAAGAAAGAAAGAAAGAAAGAAAGAAAGAAAGAAAGAAAGAAAGAAAGAAAAAGAAAGAAAGAAAGAAAAAAACAAACAAAGGCAAACAGTTGCCACTCCAAAATAAAAAGGGGAAAACAATCTTCAGGCACTTGTATACCTTAATCCAATTAATTGCAATGGTGTATGTGAAAAATAAAAATCAAAAATAAGGAAGGGGAAAAGGGGAAGGAAAAATAGTCTATATATTCCTCTTAATAGACAAAAAGAAAACAAAAATTTAAAAAAGTACATTCTAGTTCCTGGTTTAAAAAATCAAAATCCAATTTAAAGAAAAGCCCAACTAGTGGAGGTGGGGTTAGAAAGGGAGGCAAAGGGTAAGAAACAATTCTAATATAAAACAAGCTTCTGCCGCCAGATATCCAAGACTCTTTGATAAATCAGTTCAGAATTTTTTCAAGGTCACTTCAGTCTTCTTTCTTTCAACTTCAACTCCAGACTCCAGCTATCTATTCACAGATGGGCACTTGTATAAACAAACTGCCATGCTCATCACTATCTTTTCCAATACAACGGTCAGAGTCCTTGATTGTAACATAAACTAGTGAAAGAAAAGAAAACAATGTATCTAAGCCTCTAGGTGGCAGTGCTACTTATTTTCCTTCACTTTCCCTTCCCCCTCATAAATCTAAAGCCAAGAACTAAAAAGAAAAATAAAATAAAACATTTTCCCTTTTTTTTAAAAAAAGGGGAAAAAATAAATCTTAAATCAAGCAGAAGAATCTTAATCAAAAAATAAGAATTTTCAAAAGGATTGTTAAAAAAAGGAGAAAGAAATACAAACATAAAAAGATTAAAAAGTACCAGTCCAGTTTAAAGTTAAACAGTTTTGCCAAGTTCAAAATTTCAGTAAAAAGGGGGGAAAAAAGAAAAAACTTTCACTTTGGCAATTAATCACGCTGCTTAAACTATTTTCTCTTCACTTTTAGTTCCACTTTGATTTTTTCAGGGTGTTCTCTTCAAGAAATAATAAGTAAAAGTTCAACTCACCAAACTGACACATTTTCGTCCGATCTCTTCTGTTCTGGAGCTGTCCCAGTTTCAGCAGCTTGAAAGGCTGCCTCTCTGCCACCAGCAAAAAGAGCTTTTCCTGGATAAACCAGGGACATTGTGGTGTCCCTGGGATCAACAGGACGTGCCCTTGTCAATCACCAACTTTACGGGATGGTTTAGGTCCATTGGGACCATCCAGCAGCTGAGATATAGATGGCGATCTTGGAGGATCAAGATCTCCCGTCATACAGCTGCAATGCCAGCTCCGCCCTTCTCCAGTATTCTTCTATTTTTTAATATTATCCAATCTCTAATCCAGGTCAGTGATGCTGCTTGATAGTTGAACACCCATTCCGGCAAGGTGAATTCTCCCCTTTCTTTGTCTTCCTGTAGTAGTTTTAATTGGATCCTCAGCTTTTTTCCTTGCCACATGAAATTGGATGTTATTTGGTTCAGTTCTCTAAAAAATTGGTTTAGTTTTATGGGTATATTTTGGAACAAAAATAACAATTTTAGTAGGACATTCATTTTGATTGTAAATATTCTACCTGTTAATGAAAGTCTTAAGCTGCCCCATTTTTCTAAATCGTCTTTAATTTGTTGGCTTAATTTATCATAGTTATCATCTTTGACTGTGGTACATCAAAATGAAATAGTAATTCCTAGGGTTTTTTTTTTTTTTAGTTATCTGTATATCCATTCTTTTAGCCAGAGTTTCCTTTTTGCTTGTCTGTCAAATTTTTCATTAACATTTTAGTTTTGTTCTTATTAATTTTTAAACCTGCAACTGCACCGTATTCCTCTAACACTTCGGTAAGTTTTGATCCAGATTGTTCTGGCTCTATGTGATTTTACGATTCTCCATTTTACGATTCTGAATGGGTGCAAGACAACAGCAACAAACATTACAGGAGTCTTAGACTAAAAATAAAAGAAATCAACCCAAATCTATAATATCTTTCCATATAATTGATTACACGTACATCAAGGTTAGTTAGATTGGTTTCACAACAGCCCTGAAGCCATTTTGGAGCATCTTCAGGACTGCCACAGCAACAGTGGTGGTATTCAAAAAATTTTACTACTGGTTCTGTGGGTGTGGCTTGGTGGGCATGGCCATGTGACTGGGTGGGTGTGGCTTTTTTTGCCACCCCCACCCATTTTGGGTAGCTTCTTAGCCTCAGAGGAGCCTCTTGGGGGCGTTTTTGCTCCCCTAAGGCTCCTCTGGGGCTCTGGAAGGCAAAAAATGGAATGGGGGGCTGAGCTCCTCCCTCCATTTTTTGCCTTCCTGGGCCTCAGCAAGGGGAATCCCAGCACAGCTGATTGTTGGGAGGGGAAAAAAAATACCTTAGGCGAATGTCAGGCGGGCAGGTAAGCGAGCATCGGGCGGGAAGGTGACCAGATCGGGGGCGTGGCCAGCCAGAACTTACTACTGGTTCAGCAACCCATGCCAAATTCTTGCTACCAGTTTGCCCAATCCGATGCAAACCGGTTGAATACCACCACTGCACAGCAAGGTTGAGGAAACCTAGGTCTCGGAGTTTTGGTTGCATTGGATCTGTTACTTGGAACCCTGATACCCTTACCTATAATATCTTTCCATATAATTGATTACATGCACATCAAGGTTAATTAGATCAGTTTCACAACAGCATACTTGCTAAGGCACATCCTTATGAATAGCAAGCAAGCTATTTTAGTCACTAAGAATTTTGTTCCTATGTATGAACTAAAGCAAGAACTGTCCCTCTGCACTGACTTATATGTCACCATAATTGCAATTCTAGTCACGTCTTCTTGCTTTTGGGAACTTTGCATGGACGTGTACATGATTCCAAATAGAGAGGATGGCTTCCATAAGCAGATCATAGCCCACTGATTTAAAAAAGGAGTAGGGACATACAGACATTTCTAAGTCTAATAGTAGGTTCAGGGGAATAAATGTCAGTAAGGGCTGAAGTCCAAACTTGGGGCATTGAGACACAACAAGAAAGGATGAACTTGGCCAGGAGAGATGCAGGATAAGTACAAAACAAAATTATTCCCTCTCTCCCTCTCCCTCACTCTCTCTGTCTCTCTCCCCCTCCCCCCCGCCCCCACACACCTCTATTCAAGATTCAGTATGTTGATCTCATAAACAAAAAGACAAGGAGAAAAACCCAGATGGGAAGAAGAAATTGCTTGATACAGTTGCAGTGAAGTTCCTAGTTTGCAGTCTACATGGGATGCCCCTAAAGGGTAGGGACCTTTTTTTCTCTGCTAAAACTATGAAGCTAAGAGTATTTAATGTTTCTTTCTTTTCCTTCTCCTTCTTTTGCTTTTCTTCTTTGTAGATCAGGGTTATCTTCATTCCCTGAGACTGGAACAAAGCACTCATTAATGGCAAGGGATTACAGCTTGCCCAACAGGGAAGCTGCTCCAGAGGAGGGTAGTTGTTTAGAGTTTCTGACTTTTCCTGGGCTTTCACGGGAAAGTCTTAGCAATGTGGAACTCTCTATCAACTCCCCTGATGTTGCTAATGGAAGAGAAGCCCCTGCCCCAATTTTGATGTGGCTCCCGCCAACTTTTGTATTTGCTCAGGCAATGCTTGAACTTGACCCTTTGCATCCCCTTCTCCAATGGTGTCTTCTTGTTGTTGTAATTCTTCTCCTTCCAGTCTAAAAAACTGTATCTAATTGGATTGGACCCCTGGGCACACAAACTCTCTTTAAAGTTTCAATGGTTAGTGAGTTCTGAACAAACAGCCCACCCCATCCCAGTCTGCTCCAGATGGCATTAACCTCATGGTCACCTCTGGAATGTTCAAATTATGCTGGGAGACCAGAGCTGTCAGTCAAGGGGTATTGCTATTACATCTTACACTACCCATCCCCACCCTGGCTTGTGGCTTGGATAGGATGATGGTAAAGTTCTGGGGTGTGGTAGTGGGCAGAATGGCAGGAGCCACAATTAGTAATTGCTTCTGGTGTGTGTGTGAGAAGGAGAGGGGGGGAAGGGAGGGGGGGGAGAGAGAGAGAGAGAGAGAGAAAGAGAGAGAGAACTGCAGAGGGAAAAGTTTGGAGAGAATGATTAATGCACAAACTGAAGAGATATCCCAAGATAAAAGCATGTACTCAATCCCACTCTTCCCTTTCAGGGTAATTTACATTATGCAGAATAGAATAAGCAATATTAAGTTGATGGATGTATCATTTTGTCCCTTGCGCTGCAATATTTCTTAACCATCCCAAGAAGAATATATGTCTTTAGGCATTTTCTGACCAGTGGTAAAATTAAGTAAATTTAGAAAGGGAGAAGGGGATGGCAACATATTTTTGGACTTGGAAATAGAAGTGGGAAAGACCAGGAGAAACCCACAGTTGGATTTAATTCTATATATTTTTAAGAACCCTGCAATTAAAAGTAGTTAATATAAACTATGTATATTTAGTAATTTCCCCATTTTACCACATTAATGGCAGCAACCTGGTGCAGAGCCACAACTTCTACCTCCCTGATTCAGACTGTAAACAGCCTGTAAACAGACCTCTTTAGATAACCACCTGTCTGATTTCCCAAAGCAGTTAAGAAGGTGGGTAGACAGGACATTGAGAAAAGGGGGTGCCATCCAGGTTGTGATGGGCAGATGGATATATGGCAGGAAGCAAAAATCAGGCTTCTTCCAGCTTCGTGAACATCATGCTGGTCCCCATCTTTAGGCTTTTTTATTCCAGGAACCAGGAAGCAGAACATCAGAAGGCTTTGGGCTCCTTCTGAAGTTGAAGAGCTGATATTCTACCTCCTCTCAATCATAACTTTAAAAAAGACCTTGTTTTTAAATTTATGTTTAATTGTTTTAAATGACCTTTGAATATTGTTTTCATTGTTGGTTTTATTGTATGCCACCTAGAGTCACTTTGAGTGAGGTGGGTGGTCATATAAATTTGATGAATGGATGAATGAATGAATGAATGAATGAATGACTTGATCAGGGTGAGAAGACAGATATGGAATGTATCACTGAAACCAAGACTTGTTTCCTTGTGTATAACCCTCCCTTTCCTGGCCAAATTGTGCTATTATTGTAAGGTATGAAGGTATTTCTAGCAGATTTTTTTCCATCTTCCTGCTAATGAGAAGGAAGAAGGTATGCTTGTTTGCAAGTGTTCTTGTACTATCTATGCATTATATTACTACAGAAATGGAAACCACATTCTCTTGACAACAAAGGTCATTGCTTGTCTATGGAGATTCTCAGTTATCCAGGTCAAGGTTGTCCCAAAGATGCTTTTTCAAAAGGCAACTAGACTTTTTCCTTGAAGAAGCTTTTGTCCAAGAAGCTTTTTCAGTTCAGAACTGAAATGTCTTCAGGGAAAAACAAAGTCCAGTTGCCTTTTGAAAAAGCACCTTTGGGAAAGGACATCACTTGTTCTTAAAAAAAATACTAGAGCATCTCACTTCAGGGTTAAGAGGAAAAGCCTGCTTTCTTGGCGCTTATTCATTTACTGCTCAGACTGTGGCAACAGCAAGGAGGGTCAATTACTGCCAATTGAGATGATGGCTTTGTATCCCAGACACTCTTGACAAAGCTGCACCCTGTTAACCCACTCTGCCTGGCCTTAACAAGCAGCCAGGGGGTGGGAATTCCATCCCTTACACCAGGGACCTAAGTGGGGCTTGAACCTCTGACCCAGACAGAGGAGGGAATTTCTGTTTACCAGCCTTGCATTGTGCTGTCTCGGTCACACCTTGTCTTGGAGCAATGAGCATTGTTTATGACGTGTGACCTTTCTCCAAATTTAGTTCTCATCTCCCAGGGAATCATCTGAGAAAAAGAGGTTTAGAAAAATGATAGCATTTTTCAGGTCCTGGTTGACCTCTTGGACTAAAACATAGGGTAGTTTTTCCCCCCAGAAAGATCTGATGCTGATGAGACCCCCAGTTTTTCACCTAACATCCTTTAAATATTATCAATTACAGGTAGTCCTAAACTTATAACTACAATTGAGCCCCCCATTTCTATTGTTAAGTGAAACATTTGTTAAGTGAATTTTGCCCTGTTTTAGTGCCTATTTTCCACAATTATTAACATGATCATTTCAGTTGTTAAGTTAGTAACTTGATTGTTAAGTGAATCTGGCTTCCTTGTTGTCATTGCTTGTAAGAAGGTCGCAAAAGGTGATTGCATGATCCTGGGACACTGCAACCATCATAAATATGAGTCAGTTGCTAAGCATCTAATTTTTTGACCTCATGTCCATGGAGATGCTGCAATGGTTGTAAGTGTGAAAAGCGATCATAAAACACTTTTTCAATGGTCACTAAACGAACTCTTGTAAGTCCAGGATGACCCATATCCCACTTTGATAGGAGAAAAGATCCCATGAACTTTTATGGATAAAATCCTGGAATTACCACTTTGGTCTAGATTCAAACCAGTGACAATGTGTTGAATCCAATACTTCCAGAAAAGCTCATTGGAGTTTTTCTTCTTCTACAACAGGGGTGTCAATCTCAATTTCATTGAGGGCTGCATCAGGGTTGTGTTTGGCCTTGGGAGACCAGGGTGGACATGGACAGGGAGTGCATGGCCAGCTTGACATCGCTCTTTCCGGGTGGGCTGTGGTGGCCTGAGCGCTCTGCCAATGAAAACAGTCTCCCAGGCTTCGTTTTCAGCTGTGCCGGCCTCTGCAACCCTTTGCCAGTGAAAACAGAACTTGGGAGGGCCGCATGTGGCCCTCCCAAGCTCTGTTTTTGCTAGCAGAGGCACCATGGGCTGGTCTTTTGCTGTTTCCAGGGCAGCCCCAAGGGCAGATCTAAGCACCCTGCAGGCCGGATCTGCCCCCCTGAACCTTGAGTTTGACACCCCTGTTCTACAACATACAATGCACATGTGTTAGATCTGGGAGGATGGTTCAAGAACGGAGGCAAGATTCAGATAGCAACAACAGCTCTTTATTAGTGACTTCAGATCTGAGCAATCTATCCCAGCAGCAGCAGCCCCTTATATAGGGCTGGCTGCGGCTAGGCAGCCAATGAAGGCAATTTGAGTTTGCCGCTCTTGGCAGGGCCAATCGCGGCAGCCCGTTTACTGGCCAATCGCATCAGTCTATGGCGACCAATCACGATCGGCTATTCGTGGGCCAATCAAAGTTGCAGGCTTTTGAGCCTGCTAGTACGGAACACCCCTCCCCTCTCGGTTCCGTTTAAGGGGTGGAGTAATATAGTCTCGCAGGTAGGCAGGTCTTCGCACCTGTCTACTTGACTTACGCAATTCCAATTGTCCATGTTCAAATTCGGGTTCAGATGGACTGCTTGCTGGATAAAACAAGAACGGTGAACCGGTGTCATGGTTAGGGCTCTCCTCTGATGCCCCCAGGGTGATAGAGTCCTCAGCTTCATTGTTACTGCTATTTCTCCCCTGGCTCGCTGTACCTGCTTGGCTGCTGCTTCTCGGTGAGGTGTTCATCTGCCCCGGTTCAACTACAGCTGGTGAGTATTGCAAGCTATGGTGGTGGTGATCTCGGTGTTAATTCGGAATAAACAAGTGTTGGTTCTATTTCTGGGCTCACGGCTTCTCCTCCCCCCCCGGTGTCAAAGTTAGGGTCGGGGTGGATGTTGTGGTCAGTCTGGAGCATAGCTGGTCAATATGGCATTTCCACGCTCTGCCATCAGTGGTGAGTAGACGGTAGGAGCGGGGACCCGTGACTTGAGTTACTTGGGCAGGAATCCAGAGGGGATCCCCAGAAAATTTTTTTGCAAATACAAGGTCTCCTACCTTAAAGGTACGGTGCTTGCTGCTGGAACCCAGGGGCTTTTCCGGGGTGTAGGCAGGGTGCAAACAGTCTAGAGGTGATCTGAGTTTCCTGGCCATCAGGAGTTCAGCTGGGCTCTTGTTGGTCGTGCTGTTTGGTGTGATGTGTTGCAGGAGCAGCATTCCAGTGACTTTGTCGTGGATGTTACCTTGTTCCATTTTCTGCAGGGTTTTCTTTGTAAACTGAATCATTCGTTCAGCCCTACCATTCGCCGCAGGATGAGACGGTGATGTGAGCGCGTGTCGGATGCCCCGTTCCGCTAAATACTGTTCAAAGGCTAAGGCAGTAAATTGGGGCCCATTGTCAGAGACCAGGACATCAGGTAGGCCGTGTGTGGCGAAGAGTCTGTTCAGTTTTTTGATGACTGCCTCAGTAGTGGTTGCTTTCGTTTTATTGACCTCAAGCCAGTTAGAATACGCATCTACAGTTATTAAGAAAGTGTGGCCTCTCATAGGTCCCGCAAAGTCAATATGAATGCAAGACCAGGGACCCCTGGGTGTTTCCCATTCTGCTGGTGGAGCTTTTGGTGGGGCTGAGTGGTTTTCCTGGCATCTGTTACAAGAGGTGACCCAGGTTTCGATTTGTTTGTCCATACCTGGCCACCAGGCGTAACTTCTTGCCAGCGCTTTCATACGCATGATGCCCGGGTGTCCATTGTGTAGCATTTGCAGGTCCTTTTTTTGTAACTTAGTTGGTACAACAACTCGGTCTCCCCACAAAATGCACCCTCTTTGTGAAAAAAGTTCTGTTTGTCTGTTTTTAAATGGCTTAAATATTTCCTTAGGGTCGTAATCTGGCCATCCCCTCTCCACCCAGCCAAGAACTCGTGCCAAACAAGAGTCTCTCTTGGTTTCAAAGGTGATGTCCTGGGCCGTTAGTGGAGGCGAGGGCATTGTCTCTATTTGAAGTACTGGGAGCGTGGGAGCTGGGTCTTCCTGTGGCTCGGGTAGTGGCGAGCGGCTCAATGCATCTGCGTGAGGAATAGATTTCCCCAGGCGATACTTTCATTGATAGTCGTAGGCAGCGAGAAATTCCGACCATAGCGTCATTCTGGGGGAGAGAATGTGTGGAGTAGGTTTGTTGCCTGCCAGAATGCCAAGGAGTGGCTTATGATCCGTTATAATAGAAAATGGTCTCCTATAAACATATTCATGAAACCTTTTAATTGCAGAGACAATAGCAAGGGCTTCCTTATCTAAATGGCTATAGTTTCTTTCTGTTTTTGATAGAGTTCTTGAAAAAAATGCAATTGGTGCCTCTGAGCCGTTTGGTAGGACGTGGCTCAGGATGGCCCCCACCCCAAATGGTGAGGCATCACAAGTAACAGTCAAAGGGAGTGTCTCATTATATTGAATTAGTACTGCTTTAGAGGTAAGGAGGTCTTTTACTTGCTGGAAGGCGTGTTCCTCCCAACGTCCCCAAATCCAGGAGGGCCTTTTATCGAGTAATCTATGAAGGGGCTCAGCAACAGTCGCCTTCTGGGGTAGGAAGATGTTATAAAAGTTAATAAGTCCCAGGAAGGCTTGGAGGTCAGTTTTGTTTTTGGGTCTTGGGGCGTTTTTGATAGCTGCCAATTTCTTTTCTGTAGGGTGGATTCCTTGTTTGTCAAGGAGGTAGCCAAGAAACTCCGCCCTTTCTGTGCAAAGCTGGCACTTTTCCTTCTTAACCTTGAGGCCAGCATCTTTGAACCTCTGTAGGACTGTTCTGAGGCGTTTCTCTAATTGGCTTTTTGTGGGTGCTGCTATTAATACGTCATCAAAATAGGGCACGGCCCTTTTATACCTTGTAATAGTCTCTCCATCAGGCTTTGAAAGATGCCTGGGGCTACGCTTACACCAAACTGGAGTCTGTTGCATTTGAATGCACCACGATGTGTGACTATAGTTTGGGCTTCTGTAGTCTCGGGATCAACTGGCAGCTGTTGATACGCTTGGGCCAGATCTAATTTTGCGAATAATTTGCCACCCCCAAGTGAATGCAGGAGATGTTGAACAACTGGTACTGGGTAGGCGCTCTGCTGTAGCGCGTGACTGAGGGTGGCCTTGTAGTCACCGCAGATTCTTATGGACCCATTAGGCTTTATGGGGGTGACAATTGGTGTCTCCCATCGGGCGTGGTCAATGGGTTCTAACACGCCTTGTGCAATTAATTTGTCCAGTTGCTCATCAATTTTGGATTTGAGAGCAAAGGGAACTCGGCGTGGCTTTAGGCGAATGGGTGCAATGTCGGGGCGAAGATTAAACAAAATAGGGGACCCCTTGTACTTGCCTAGGCTTTCGTTGAACACTTGTCGGAACACTTCTCGGAACACTTCTCATGGACGAGGGCCGCCTCCCAGTCATCGTCTTCAGTATGATGGATGCCAGCCATTCCGATTCCTAATGGCGCGAACCACTGAAGGCCCAATAGACTTGGCCGGTCTCTGTCTACGATGGTGAGTGGTAGAATTGCATTATGTCCCTTGAAAGAGACCTGGAAATGGTGGGTACCTGCGACTGGGATCCGGTTGCCTTGATAGTCTTTCAGTATGAGTCTCTGACTGCTGAGGTCTTGGCGTCAGATGTTGGGAATCAGCTGCTTGAGTGTTTTCCAGGATACCATGGATAGTGATGACCCAGAGTCGACTTCCATGATGCACGGTTTGTTTTCAATGGTGACCTTTACTTGGATTTTTTTAGCGTCAAGTGATGAAGCGTGGCCGATGGTGATGGTTTGATGAGCCTCCTCTCGTCTGGGTGAGCCGTTAAAACTTCGGGGTCTGCTGTACTGGTTCCACTGGTTGCTAGGGCGGTCCCTCTGTGTGGTGGAGTTGCCATCATTCCTCTTTGGGCTTCTCCCTCTCCGTTTGGGGCTGGAGTTTCTCTTGTTTCTGCATACCTTCGCGATGTGCCCTCGTTTCTCGCAAAAACGACACATGGCGTCTAAAAATCTGCATTCGGATCGAGGATGGTTTCCCCCGCATCCGGCGCATTGGTAGTTGGATTTACGACCCCGCTGGTCCCGTTGCTCACGTTCTGACCGGAGTTTGTGGACTTTTTCCTCCTCGCTGTCTGAGGAAGACTCGACATCTTCATGATGGGTGGTTGATGTGTACTTGTCTGGAGGTTTCCCAGCATCGTTGGTGGGTTGGCGGTTGGTTCCGCTGGTTCGACGCATTCGTGCTGCTGATTTACGAGTGGCTTCAGCTGCGGTGGCGTCTGCTATGGCATCTGCAAGCGAGATGTCCCCCTTGGCCATGATCTTGCTCTGGATGGTTGGGTCTCTGAGGCCAAGGACGATGTGGTCTCTCATGGCTTCTTTGAGATTGGCGAAGCCACATAAACTGCCCAGGTTCCTCAGGTCTGCCACAAAATCCCCAACGCTTTCACCTTCACGCTGGTCCCTCTGGTAGAACTCATGTCTGCGAATGAGAGTTGGTACGGCTGGGGCGTAATGGTTGCGCAGGATGGGAGCAAGGGTGTCCCAATCCATGGTTTTAACCTCAGCTGGCTTCGCTAAGGCTTTAGCCATCTTAAAAATGGCTGGCCCACAATGGATTAGAAAAACGGCTCGTTTCTTGCTGGGCGTGGCATCTTTGAGGTTGTTGGACTCCAGGAACATTTGAAATCTGTCCATATATGAGTCCCAGTCCTCGCTAGCTGGATCGAATGGGGCGGGTGGTATAGCGCTGCTGGCCATGTCGCCGTCGTTGTGCTCTGTTAGCCACGTGCTCCTTCAGCTAGTTCAATTCAATAGAGTTCGTTGCCTCCGCATCCCATCCTCGTCGCCAGTGTTAGATCTGGGAGGATGGTTCAAGAACGGAGGCAAGATTCAGATAGCAACAACAGCTCTTTATTAGTGACTTCAGATCTGAGCAATCTATCCCAGCCGCAGCAGCCCCTTATATAGGCCTGGCTGCGGCTAGGCAGCCAATGAAGGCGATTTGAGTTTGCCGCTCTTGGCAGGGCCAATCGCAGCAGCCCGTTTACTGGCCAATCGCATCAGTCTATGGCGACCAATCACGATCGGCTATTCGCGGGCCAATCAGAGTTGCAGGCTTTCGAGCCTGCTAGTCCGGAACACCATGAATTACATATATGTCCAAATGGAGGCTTTTTTTCCAGTAATACCCATTCTGGATCATGTTCATTCCCTAAAATAAAGCTCCAAGCTTATTTCAATGTAAATACTGTCTGAAAAAGCTTGTGTTTAGTTTGGTATTCAGTAGGTCACAAAGTTACTGTCCTCTCATTCAAAGACATTTTATAAATGACATTTTAAAGTATCTTGATTTAATTTGAATGGATATGTCAAATATTGAAACATGTTGATGTTTTTGGTCACTTGGAAACTAAGCACTTTGGAAACTAATGAAGGAAAGAAGCAACCTGGAAATAAGGAGAAACTTCTAACAGTAAGAACAATTAACCGGTGGACCAGCTTGCCTTCAGAAGGTGCTCCAACACTGGAAGTTTTAAAGAAGAGACTGGACACCCACTTGTCTGAAATGGTATAGGGTCTACTGCTTGACCAGGACGTTGGACTACAAGATATCCAGGATCCCTTCTAACTCTGTTCTGATTTATTGACTGACTGACTGACTTATGAATGCTTTGCACTTTAAATATATGATTTCATGTGAAATTAAGCTTGATACAACCAACACATGCACAATAATTGACCAGGTTTTGTTCCAAAGAAAAACATTTAAGACATGGAGCCCTTTCTACTTGGCCCTGGGGGTCACATTCCTAGAGTATTAGGATGTAACATTCATACTTACAGCATCCACAGATTCATTTGTAATCTGAGATGAAAAACTAGATATTTTATATAACTCCAAATGACATATACATGCTTTTTTAAAAATGGAAACGCTCAAACTTGGCCTTACACAGGACCCTCTGTCCAATTTCATTACAGTTTTGATGTGAACCCTGTAATATTGGCACAGATTAGAACAATTTTCTAGAGCAACTATTCTCAGGTTGTCAAATATTTTTGGCTCAGTTTAGATTTAGAATACGCCTCCCTTTCTATCTTCCCTTTCTCCCAATGTTTTGAAGAGAAGGTTGCATCTCCTGCCAAAGACAAAATGAAGAGGCAAAGTAGTGAAGGCACATAAAATGAAATAAATTGATTTACAGTTATATTCAGTGGTACAATTAGGAGAAGATCTGCAGGCCAGCTTAGAAAAGTGGGTTGGTGGGTTTTTTGGGCTCTCCAGCTGTGGCACACCTGTTCTATTTCATCCTGTCTAGAAGCCCAGGATCTAAAATTAGCATCAAGTATACAGCCTGTAGCAATATTCTGGATGTCTTTGGTACTCAGGACTTGTTTGATGTTGCCACAATATACACTGATCTCCAAAGTCTTCCCTTTTGTCTTTTGCTTGAAAGCTGTAGGAAATCCTTTCCTCTCCTCCCACCCTTGACAACACAAATCACAATTATTCAAGGCCCAGATTTGGCCCTAGAGTACAGAATACATTAAACTAGCTTTGTTTATTTATGCATTAAGCAGACTTAATATAGCCACCCATATAGATTTGAGACCAGCTTAATAAAACAAGTGAGAATCACGAGGTTAGATCTCTCTGCCACAAAAATCTGTCAATGATTCTGCTGGTGGGTTCATAGCTTTGTATTAGTTTTTTTTGGAACTCAATCAGTTTGGCTCAAAGGCAGCATAATGTATTTTTAGTAGAGCACCATAGAGACTAGTGTGTGTGTGAGAGAAGGAAGATGTTCATTTTGGGAAACTAGTGAGTCCATCATGGCAAGCTGCTCCCTTCTACCCCTTAGGGCTTTTCAGAGCAAACATCCCATGGTGTTTGGCCATCTGCTGTGATGGAGGAGAATAGAATTAAAATACACAGAGAAAATGCCAAAGTCAACAAGTCCTTCAGGCTGGATTGAAGTGGAAGTTTGGCATCGTGTGGTCCCTTGTTTCTCAGCTCAGTCAACTCAGTCATTTGCCATAGCCTGAAGGCACTTAACATTTGGGATATGGAAGAATTGCTCCTCTGTGGAGCAAAAATATAGAATGGTATTGGCCTCCTGTGTGCACTGGTTGCGTTTCCCTTTCTAAAAAAATTGGGCAAAGTTTGGAGTCAGCTAGAATAGTGGCAAACAAAGAGTGCCAAATGAAAAATCTTCAGTTGTGCATTTTTTTTCCTACCAAGACTGTCCCTTAAAATTTTATTTCAAGAAAAGAGTCTCAGTGAAATTATTTTGGTGTAGCATGGGGTTTGACTATTTATATAGGAATAAGCTCATCAAATGTTGTGTGTGAATGCCCTCTCTTTGTGCAGTCATCCTTCTAGTGGTGTATGATTTCCCTGCTTTTCCTTGCTTCAATGAAATCCCAGTGGAAAAAGGAGCTTGTGATGGAACTCCTACAATGGGACATCTTTGTGATGTTGTCATCATGATCATCAATATGGAATTCATCTATTAGATATTCTGTGCAGGTAGTCCTTGACTTACAACCGTTAATTTAGCTGCTGTTCAAAGTCACAAAGGCACTGAAAAAACATACAGTTTTCCCACTTACAACCCATGGTCACATGATCAAAATGTGGGTGCTTGGCAACCAGCATGTAATCATGATGGTTGTATCCTCCTAGGGTCACGTGATTCCTATTTTAGATCTTCCCAGCTGGCTTCCAGCAAGCAAAATCAGTGGGGGAAGCCAGATTCATTGACTGACTGCATGATTTATTTAACAACCATGACAAAAAAAGATCATAAAATCAAGCATGATGCACTTAACCGCATTGCTTAGCAACTGAAATTCTGGCCCTAATTGTAGCCATAAGTAGAGGACTACCTGTATTTGGGGCATGGTGTGGCCATTTGTTCCTGGAAGTCTAATTCCAATATGCTTTCTGAAGTGTAGAGAGTTCTCTTTTTTTCCCTGCTCTTGGAATAATCAACCAGATAACCAGACACACACAGTTTCATACATGCAGATCACTGTTTGCTTAACAGTAAAATTTGGTTTTAAGTTGCATTATCCCACACCCATGTCTGGGATCACTTCAGCCAGAACAATTTCTGTTTCATTGCAAAATGAATGGCATTTCCTGTTTGCTAATTACATCTTTCGAAACATTAACCCGCTTGTTCTCCCAATAATTGCTGTACGTCTTCAAGTCAGCTTTCCAGAGCAAATCCCTTTTTGCGTGGGGAACATGGTCTCACTGGGTCCTATGTTCCTGAGAAGGAACTTCATTCATTGCCCTAGTAGTAGCTGCAAATACTGCTCCTGAGCTGAGGCTTTTTTCCCCCAGTTTAGTTTTTATGGCTTCATGCATATCTATATAAATATAAAAAAGTATGGTCCATCTTATAATTAGAAAAACGTTTGAAATTGTTCTAGGACTTTGCTTTGTTTTACACTCATTCCAGTGTGTTCTAGGAAAGAAAATGTGATAATAAAAGCAAACTACTAATTTTTTGAGTCATTTTTCTGTTCATTCTTGAAAAGGCAACTGGTTCAAACCTCATCCCAAGAATTATTTTAGAATTTGGGATTTTCCCATACAGTCTTGTTTTCTGGATTTCCTGGACTTTAATGGATAAAGAACTCTGAAAGGGAAAAAAAGGGAGGCTGTAAGATTAACTTTGTGTGTCTGACCTCTTAAAAAGATGTAGTCAGATGTACTTAACAGTATAACCGAATTGGACCTTGGTGGTCTTCAAGTCCAACCCCTGCTCAAGCAGGAGACTCCTACACCATTCAGACAAGTAACTGTCCAGTCTTTCCTTAAAACCTCCAGTGATGAAGCACCCACAACTTTTGAAGGCAAGCTGTTCCACTGGTTAATTGTCCTCACTGTTAGGAAATTTCTCTTTAGTTCTAGTTGCTTCTCTACTTGATAAGTTTCCACCCATTGTTTCTTCCCTGGTTCTTTGGAAAATAGATTGACTCCCTCTTCTTTGTGGCAGCCCCTCAGATTGCTATTATCTCCCCTAGTCTTTCTTTTCACTAGACTAGACATACCCAATTCCTGCAACCGTTCATATGTTTTAGCCTCCAGTCCCCTAATCCTCTTTGTTGCTCTTTTCTGCACTCTTTCCAGAGTCTCAACATCTTTTTTTAATTATGTTGTGATCAAAACTGGATGCAGTATTCCAGGTGTTGTCTTACTAAGGCTTTATAAAGCAGTATTAGTACTTCATGTGATCTTGAGTCTACTCTTGAGTCATCTGCTAATGCACACTTAAAACAGAATACAAAAATTAGTTGGACCTCTTTTAAACCATCTTGGTTGCACAGGGTTGGATCCAGTCCCTTGATTATAAATGCATGTGTTTTGTAAGCCAGATTTTTATTGGGACATTCAATACTGAATTTCCCCCCACCAATTGCTAAATAAGCAAACATTTTCCTTAAGCAGAGATCCTTTCCCAGTTTCTGAGAGGCTGTAAAAGCATAATCATGTTCAGCTTTAATGCATGGCTGAAATCTACGGCCCCTTCCTTTAACCTATAGTTAGAGGCTGCTTTCTGTAAGTTGGCTGGGAGGTTGTTAGTGGTCATCTGTTTTTACTCTTATTGTTTAATTTTTTCAAGTGACATTTGAAGGGGGTGTGGTCTTTCAAACATGGAGCACAGTTTAGAATCACAGAAACTATTCAGTCTACTTCCAAAGAAGACAGGAGAGAAACTTTTAAAAAATGCATCCATAAACAAATACATGTAGTCCCCGTCTTACGACCATAACTGAGCCCAACATTTCTGTTGCTAAGCAAGACATTTGTTAAGTGAATTTTACCCCCATTTTACTACCTTTCTTGCCCCAGTTGTTAACAGAATCACCGCAGTTAAGTTAGCAACATGGTTGTTAAGCGAATCTGAACTTCCCCATTGACTTTGCTTGTCAGAGGGTTGCAAAAGGGGATCGATCACATTTCCCTGGGACACTGCAACTGTCATAAGCATGAGCCAATTGCCAAACCTCTGAATTTTTATCATGTGATCCTGGGAATGCTGCAATGGTCATAAGTGTGAAAAATAGTCATAAGTTGAGGACTACCTATAGTCACCAAGAAATTGAACAGGAAAATCTGAACTAGAGCAAGGTACAATTTCTCTGGCATTCTACTCGTCAGTTAAACCTTACTGAAGAAAAAATTGAGTACTGCAGGTTAATCACATCAAACATCCTGTTTAATCTGATTAACTGGCTGTTTGTTTTCTTCATATTCAGCCAAAGCCTGCCTTGTTAATTTCTGAAAAATTTCTTCCCTTGCAAAGCAAAAAAGGGTTTTTTTGTTTTTGTATCTCATTTGCAGAGAGGCTTTGGACACTATTTTCACATTTCTTTGATTGATGTTCTGGAGTTTATTATTGCAAAAATGCAGGATGTGCTAGTTTTGTCACTCAGACATATTTTCCTTCTGGCTTCCTAGCCTGATGGGGGGAAGTTCATAGAAAGAACTTCCTGTTATTGTCTTCTCCTGGGATTTACCTGAAAAGTGGAAATTCAAGAAAACAGCACATTGCTGGAGAGACTCACTCACATTTTTCACTAACTAAGGCCGTTCTTAATCTGTGGTCCCCAGACCTCTAGGGGCAGTGATGTCCTCACAGGGGATCTGTAACGACTTGGTGCAGTTTAATGCTTTAAATCTTGAGTTACGTCTTGGTGGTCCGTGGCTACAAAAGATATTTAAAGATTGAGAATCACTGGAATAAGGTATATATCAGAATCCTATAATCTACCAATTTTCCTTCTAATTATAGAATGATTAACAAACAACAGAAGGAATTTCCAGTAGAGCCCTAATTTTGCAGAAAATGGTGATTACCATTAGCTTTTATAATACTTGCCCAGAATCAGTGCAGTTCATATTTGATCGTGCTTCCCTTGATTGGCTGAGAAATTTCTTCCTTTTATGTTTTCTTTTGATGCAACTAACAGAAACATAATATATTTGATGGGTTTCTTTGCTCACAATGTCCAACAAAGCTAGGAGCAAAGGTCAACTTAACCTCTGCTTTTTGCCTGGGAGGAAATAGAGTTTAAGAAATTTGCAAAGGCCTTCTGAGTAATTTACAGGGTTAATTTTGATGGAAAGTGACAGCTGTGAACTCTCACACTGAACTTGTCAATATGTGTTGGCTGATAGTAACCAGCTGTCCAGTACAGATAAACTCAATAACAATTACAGTATGTGTGACTAGAAATTAGTTGGCTTTCAATGCCTAAAACATGGATAGGCAGGTTTTTGAAATCTCAGTGATTCCTATAACTGATTTTTATTTTAATTGGCCATTTTAGAATTGAGCAAGAGGAATAGGGGAGCTAAACTGGAATGAATCAGTAGAATAAGAATGGTGGACAGACTTCTAGTTATGATTTTCAGTTCAGAATTTTGGGCTTGTGTTTCCACTGACACAGTTCTACTTTCTAGGCATTATTTACCATATTATCAGATAGAGATGGAATGATCCATGCTATGCCCCCTTTACACATGGAAGTCTATTCTAATTCATATCTGGGCACATTTTTAAAGTATTTGCATGAATATCCCTTCTCAGTATCATCTACCTTTTCCTTCAAGGTTTCTTCTGCTTCAAGATTTCTTCATCTCCTCTCTAAACTTTTTAATTTTCTTTTCCTCACCCTATTGGCTTTTCTGGTTCCTTTCTGGGGCTTCCATTTTGGGAGGTGTTTTTTTCTCTCCATTCTGCTCCTGTACCAGAAATTGGGTCCAGAAGTTTCATCATGATAAGTGGTGGAAGTTTATTAATTATAGATTGAAGCATCAATTTGGTATCCTTGTATAGGTACATTGCCATGCACCTAGAGTACCTGTTTTTTATTTTTTTTCTGAAAGGGAGTCTGGCATAAAAATGGGTACAATTAATTGCAGAGAAGTGCATTCATATTACAGTGACTCATTCTGTTGTTTTAGGCCCCTTAGGTGGAAATTGGAGAGAGGAAGGGAGAGCCAGTGGCAGAGGCAAGTGAATGCTGAAGTCATTCCTTTCCTGTGGGCAGGGAAGGCATTGAAGTCAAGCTTACACAGAATTTGAAACCAAAGTTGCTTTCCTGCTAAATGGATCCCACCCTCCGTAAACAGGCTGGCAGCTCTGGCTGGGTGAAAGTCATCATTAACTTTCTGCTATGGGAAACAGGAGAACCGAGAGGCATGAAGCTATTTGCTAATGTGTCCTTGATGTTTTGTTGGGAAGAAAAATGACTAGGTTGAACTCTATCTCTTCCCCAAACAAACTGCCCTGAATTAAGAGAGCAGGTTTTCCATACATAAAAAGGCAGAAGATTATAGAGGCTGGAGTCCCTTTATAAAGACATCTATCCATCTATTAAGGCAGATGGTTAGTTGGAATATTGCTCTATGACAAGATATGGGTGAAGAGAGTCTATGCCCATCAAAGCAGCAGCAGGTGAAAAAACACTTCTGTTTAATCCTGGCTCTCAATTCTGGTGACCACTTTGTAGAGGTCTTTTTAGTGCTGAGCCTAAAACAGTATCCAAGATGGTCAATCAAAAGAATTCATGAATTCTCCAAAGTAGTTTCCTGGAATTAGGCACTAAAAAGAGATATAGTTCTCTGTGTCTTTGAAATAGTCTCAGCCTATACGTTCAGATGACCTCTGGGGTGATGTTGTTTTGATCAATAATGGTGAACTTAGGATTTATAGGATAGATGCAACACATGAAGCCTCCCAGATCTAGACCAGATCCAGATACTTCTCAGATATCTTTCTCAGTCTCTCTTCTCCCCCAACCCACAGTGCACCTTATGTATCGATCTTTGCATACTTCACAGTACAGAGGGGAAAAGATGATCTTTGTGTATACATGAGGAATTGGACAACATAGTGAGAGCTGAAATGATTCCTTCATTGCCATATCCTGGCTGAGTCTAAGAAGTTAGTTGGGAGGTGAAAATTATTTCAGAAGAGGAGGAAGTCTTCTACAAGTTAATCAAAGCAGTCAATAACTCAACTGGTTATTTAAAGTATTGGAAATTGATATCTTAACATCTGAAGTTCAGAGGGAACTTCTGGAGCTAGAGATGGCTGTGACCCAAAACTATGTATAGGTATTTGACTTAGGGCCACAATTGAGCCCAAAATTTCTGTTGCTAAGTGAGACAGTTGTTAAGTGAACTTTGCTCCATTTTAGGACCTTTCTTGCCACAATGGTTAGGTTAATCACTGCAGTTGTTCCATTAGTAGCATGAGTGTTACGTGAATCTGGGTTCCCCACTGACTCTGCTTTTCAGATAACTCCGGGAAACTGCAACTGTCCTAAATATTGCCAAATGTCTGACTTTTGATCACATGATTATGGGAATGCTGCAACGGTCATAAGTGTGAAAAAGAGTCACAGGTCACTTTTTTCAGTGCCATTGTAACTTTGAAAGGTCACTAAATGAAATGTTGTAAGTCGAGGACTATCTGCACAGCAGTCACAGATAAATGTTTCATAAAGAAATGGTGCTGATAAGGAGCTAATTGGTGATTATTAGCTGCGGCATCACACTGCAGACATCAGAGACCTCTTGCAGTTGGAGAGCACTTAACATTGTCAACAGTCCATTTTGTCCACACAAAACCTCTGATAACCACCAGCACAAAATAAGTTTTAAAATGCCTTGTTCCTAGCTAGTCTTTCACTAGCAGGATTTAATATAGGAACCTATAGAAGCTGGTGATGAAGCATTTTGGTCTCTCAAAGAATTCTTGGTTATTCTTTTTTTTTAAAAAAAGAAACAACATCAAAATGAAAAGCTTCATCAGCAGATGCACCACGGAGATTTCATTCATTCCTGAACATTTTATTTCTTAGCAGTTAAAAAAAAATCCAAGAATGTAAGCATTTTCCTTTTGTTTATAGATTAAATGTACATTTTGCATTCCAGCAGTTTATTTACTATTTCTGAGGGATGCTTCAGTGAAGCACATAAAAATGCTTACGTGCATTTTTAGTATTCCAGCTTTTAGAATTATAATTGCTTGTTAACTTGGTTCATGATGCATTATAATTTGGTGGTGGGTGGAGTCGTTTATGCATCTAGGGCACATTTATTTCCAAAAGTAACTTATACTAAGTAAACTAGATGCCAGCCAGAGCCCTATCACTCCCTCCCCTGCCCTCCCCCCCCCCGGCTTTCATAGGCTTTTGCTTATGAATGAAAATGTCATATAAACAGACATGAAGACAGAGAGGCACAGTGTAAGCAGAGAGGAAATAGTTAGCTTCACTACCCTAGGGGGAAAAAAATCAAAACTCAGGAAAACATCAGCTTAAATCATTTATATTGCCCTATAAAATGCATTCCTGTGCAGATGATGATCTTGGAAAAATGAATGGATAAGGAAGATCAGAATCATCTGTCTACATATGGAAGGATCATATGTACATATACATTCTCTGGGCAATATGTTTCTTATATTTTCACAAGCTGTAGATCATCTTAATGTGGTGCCAAATTACACCATATTGTTTTTCAAAAGTTTTCATCTCACTTTAAAGAAACTTCTGTTTTTCCACTTATTCTTGGGGAATTTGAAGTTACAACACTTTTCCTCTTTTTCATATTTCTCCAGGTACCTTTCTCAGTAATGTTGATCAGTAAAGGTGGCAGAGGATATCACAACTGTTTGGTATTGTTTTCATAAGCTTTTTCCCACCACTTTCAACAATGAGATTTTAAAAAAAACACCCCCAAAAAGACGCAGTGCAAACCACTGGAGGAGGAACAAGGGAAGACGAAGTATTCTCACTATATATTTTAGTCACTTGGTCATTAAATTGGTACAAGGATATTGTATTCTATTCTAGAGAACTTCACTGCAATGTTCACTATGCAAGACATTTAAAAAGAAAACTCAGACTAAAGGAGAATTGGTAGGAAATAAGGGCAAGAATTTTTTCCTCTACACAACTCTACTTCAGAGGTCTCCAAACTTGGCAACTTTAAGACTTGTGGACTTCAATTCCCAGGATTCCCTGGGGAAATCTGGGAGTTGAAGTCCAAAAGTCTTAAAGAGGCCAGGTTTGCAGACCTCTGTTCTAGTTGACATGGTAAGAACTAATAATGTACAGTCTACACCTTCTTTGGCCAAGTTGTAGACAAATGTGCTGTACAGATAATCCTTGACTTAAGGCCCCTAAAAGAGCCGGAATCTCTGTTGTAAGTCATGATGGTTTTAAGTTGAGGTACCCATGTGACTGATTCAATTTTATGACTTTTTTGCAGCAGTTGTTAACTGAATGCTTCAATCATTAAGCAAGTCAATGAATGTGTGTTTTTTGCTGAAAACTGGCCAAAAGTGGAATGCTATTACTGGCCGTAAAGGTGAGCAGGTTGCCAAGTGCCCAAAATGCAGGCATATGACCAAGAGGCTATATGCCACCATCAGAACTCCAGAATGAGGCTGTAAGTACTGTTTGTGAAATCTGTTGTAACTTCAAACAATCACTAAACCATTGGTCATTAAACAAGGATTATCTGTATTTTAAAATGGGATAGTTGTTTACCCACTTCTTCATTATTCTCCTGCTTCAATTTTTTCCAAAGTAAGTCTTATCTACAGGGTATGCAGCTCTTTGAGTTGGTTGTCCTCTTTAGCAAAGCTTGTCTTTAACATTCTAAGGACGATAGCTAAGAGCCCGAAGTTGAAAAGACACAGTTTTGGTTAATGCCCAAACAAATATTGGGAATTAAAATGTTGCTATAATTCATTGTATGCTAAGAAAACAGCTTATTTCCCATCATGTGCAGAACTGCAAATTAATTCAACACTAGGCCACTCTAGCATGCTATATAAAACCAACCATTTGGTCTATGGGACAGGGGTGGGATTCTACCGGTTCTGTCCGGCTCTGTAGAACCGGTAGCTCTGAAGAGCAGCAGACATAGAACCGGTTCTATGTCTGCTACTCTTTTTGCCCGCCTGCCCAGGCTCTTGCCTGACCTTTATTTCCTGCTTTTTCAACCTCAGATGCTTTGTGCGGCACAGTTGCGGTTAAAAAAGCAGGAAAAAAGTGCTTTTTCAAATGCTGTGCAACTGCGCGCAGCACTGCTCAGCTGCCCAGGCATCAAGCTGACGATGTTATACATGCGCGCAAAATGTAAAATCACTGAACTGGTAGTTACACTGGTCTGATCCCACCCCTGCTATGGGACCTTCGTAGTTCTCAAGTAATGCATAATGTCAGAAGTGAATGAATTGTGGTTTTGGATATCTACCATGGATAGTTCAGATTTTTAATCTTTTATCTCATGGTCTCAAGACGTTTGCAGCAGAGATTTGGGTCTGGAGGGTGGATGCATGAGAGAAATCAACAGAATATGCCACTGTGGAGATAGCAGTTTCTTGCATTCTTCTTCAACTGATCGAGGAATGGCAGTAGTTATTAAGTCCTCACTCCCAGTTCCTGCAGTGGCCTCTCCATAATTCCCACAAGGATGGAGTTGAACAGAATGTGCCCCATTGGTTCTACGACTTTGGTTTTCCTTATTTATGCTGGTGGAATGTTAGAGTTAAAATCCCACAGACATGGATCTCCCATGGGATCAAGGCAGTGGGAGTTTATACTATCATAAGCTGTTTATGTTCAGACAATAGAAATCTTTGGTTTCTGTCCAAATTGAACTCTTTGTTGAGTGTAAGCCCACTACAGGAGTTCATTGCCAATAGGCTTTCCTTGAGAGGGAATGTTGCAAAATGTATTAACTCCTTGTGGGAAGGTTCAAGCTTATCCCATCCCAGAGGGTCCATAGCAGAAATGGGCTCATCAAAGCACAGGTAGAGCTAAAGATTGCATTTATTTTGCACAGCACTGGAGGGATATAGCTGGAGTTACCTCTAGACTTAATGATGATTGATGTCTGGATAGTTACAGAATTAGAGGGCTGGAGGCTAAAACGTATGAAGAACAGTTGCAGGAGTTGGGTATGTCTAGTCTAGTGAAAGGAAGGACATGATAGTAGTGTTCCAATATTTGAGGGGCTGCCACAAGGAAGAGTAGGATCAACTATTTTCCAAAGCACCTGAAAGCAGGACAAGAAGCAAAGGATGGAAACTAATCAAGGAGAAAACCAACTTAGAACTAAAGAGGAATTTCCTAACCGTGAGAACTATTAACCAGTGGAATGTCTTTCCTTCAGAATTTGTGAATGCTCTATCTTTGGAGACTTTTAAGAAGAGACTGGACAGTCACTTGTCTGGAATGATATAGGGTCTCCTGTTTGAGCAGGGACTGGACTAGAAGACCTCCGAGGTCCCTTACAACTCTGTTATCCTATTAAAGAATTTGTTTTAAGGAACCCAAATCAGAAGCAGATCTTAGATCTCAGGTAGATGAGAATAAGAAGTGTAAATGGTCTGGGCAGGAAGAGTTATGTAGCAATGTGTTCTCTGTCATAACATCTGCCTTCTGGAACAGCATCCATCCAGAGACTCCCATTCTGAAGAAGTTCAGAAACTCAGGGAAAACCTGCCTTATCTCCCAGATCTTCAAGGGGGGTAATGATGAGCCCCTGTAGGATGGTTTGTCAGTCATCATATTGTAGAAAGTTAGCACCCACCCCTCTCCTAGAAGAATGAAATAGTCTAGGAAATATTAAAAAGGCAGAATATTATATTTCCCTGGATGAAGAAAGGAGAAACATGTTTTAAAGACAAAGCATTTCCCTGCATCTCCCTGCCCCCACCTTCAGCTCCAGGGTGATGGGATTAAGACATGGCCGTCAGGAAATTATAGGATTACCCATCTCACTACATGGCACCTGGAAAGTTTGCATTACCCAGCACTCAGGTGAAGCCATGTGGTCCAGACAAAGTCTACAAAGTTAACAAAGACCCCCGCCCCTGCCTCTGGGAGTCTGACAGCCAACGGGATACATTTGTTACACAGGAACCGGAAACACTAAGGTGGGGCCCAACAGAGGACATAAAACCAAGGGACTCTCCACATCTCTTCCCTTTTTGCTTAGGTGCTCCAAGACATGTGGTCCCGTCCACCATTAAACCTTCTTTCCAAGCAACTTCCAGTGTCTTTTTTCCCGCTTGGAACTGAACCCAGAAAGTTATTTCTTTCAACACTACTTTCTGGATGCTGAAAGTCTCTTTTTTATTGTTCTTGTTTTCTAAATGTAAGCTTCCTGGAGTCATTTGCAGTCAGGTGATTTCTAAAATTAAATAAATGCCCATTGCTAGCCACCTGTACCTTCTTTCCTTGCATCACTAACTAGGAA